>NC_133335.1:152855406-153155406 GCF_042186555.1 Aquarana catesbeiana
ACCACCCCTCTCTTCCACAACCCTTCTCTCTCTCCCTCACCCCCTCTTTCTCACCTCCCTCCTCTGTGTCACCCCCAGTCTCTCCCCCCCCCACTCCCCCCCCCCTCTCTCTCTCTCTCTCTCTCTCTCTCTCTCTCTTTCTCCTCTCCCTCCCCCTGCTCTTTCTCTCCCTCCCCCTGCTCTCTCTCTCTCTCTCTCTCTCTCTCTCTCTCTCTCTCTCCCCCTCTCTCCTCTCTCCTCTCTCTCTCTCCTTCCTCCCAAGGCATGGGAAATCCTTAGAGGGGTAGGTTGCCACCTTGCTGGGTCTCAAATGTTTTATTGGCTGCATATGTCTGATGGATGAGGAGGGTGCCCTGGAAGTGGTGCTGATGAACTGTGCGCTAGATCCGTGTATCTTTCTGCAACCATTTTTATTGCTTGAATTTTTTTCCCATTATGGGCGTGAGTGGGGACTAGGGTAAAATTTGCCTGAGGCCTCACAAAGCCTAGAGCCACCTCTGACCGCCCCCTTCAGCTAGAAGAGTCAGTGGACGGGTGTCAGTAAAGGGGATGCTAGAGAGCGTCCTGAAGATAATTTAGTACATCAAGTCAGCTGCTAGTGAGAGCAAGAAGACTTAATTCTTCCATACACGTGGCTTGTATGGTCAAAGCAGCGTGTCTGCTTCCACAGATAATCCGGAGAGGCCAAGAAAGAGTTGTCTTCATCTATTGTGAATAGTTCTAGTTGGAGTATCCCACTCATCCCTTCTCCTATCCAATTTCCAAATAAAATCCAAAACCCAAATACCCTGTACTGGTCTTTAAGTAACAAACAAACAGGAGTAAGGGAGTAGGAGCTCTCAGCAACCAAGCGGGAACCCATAGTAACATAGTGGGAACTCCTCAGCAATCAGCGGGAACTCATGGCAACATAGTAGGAAATCCTCAGCAACCAAGTGGGGACCCCTAGCAACATAGTGGGAGCCCTCAGCACCTAAGTGGGAACCATCTGCACCTAAGTGGGAACCATTGGCAACCAGCTGCAGGTAACCAGGGAGAGGCCTATGAAGTCCAGCCCTACGGGGACAGTGTTACATAAGCATCATAATGATGCAGACAGGACTACAGATGGTGAAGGCAGCAATATACCAAAGGCACAGACACAGTGAAAAGAAACTGTCAAATTTCAGTTTTGGGTGGATGTAAGCAGCAACATACCAACGGCACATAGACACAGTCAGTCGGTCCATAAGGGGCACAGGGGCGCTGCCCCCTCAAAAGTTTTTATATTCATAGAACAATTTACTTTTAAATACTGTAAATGAGAATATGACTAACATTTTTTAACATCTTAAAGTTAAAAAATGTTAGTCATACAGTGGGGACGGAAAGTATTCAGACCCCCTTTTTTCACTCATTTTTCACTCTTTGTTATATTGCAGCCATTTGCTAAAATCATTTAAGTTAATTTTTTTCTCATTAATGTACACACAGCACCCCATAATGATAGAAAAACACAGAATTGTTGACATTTTTGCAGATTTATTAAAAAAGAAAAACTGAAATATCACACGGTGCTAAGTATTCAGACCCTTTGCTCAGTATTTAGTAGAAGCACCCTTTTGATCTAATACAGCCATGAGTCTTTTTGGGAAAGATGCAAGAAGTTTTTCACACCTGGATTTGGGGATCCTCTGCCATTCCTCCTTGCAGATCCTCTCCAGTTCTGACAGGTTTGATGGTAAAAGTTGGTTGACAGCCATTTTTAGGTCTATCCAAGATGCTCAATTGGGTTTAAGTAAGGGCTCTGGCTGGGCCATTCAAGAACAGTCACAGAGTTGTTGTGAAGCCACTCCTTCGTTATTTTAGCTGTGTGCTTAGGGTCATTGTCTTGTTGGAAGGTAAACCTTCGGCCCAGTCTGAGGTCCTGAGCACTCTGGAGAAGGTTTTCGTCCAGGATATCCCTGTACTTGGCCGCATTCCTCTTTCCCTCAATTGCAACCAGTCGTCCTGTCCCTGCAGCTGAAAAACACCCCCACAGCATGATGCTGCCACCACCATGCTTCACTGTTGGGACTGTATTGGACAGGTGATGAGCAGTGCTTGGTTTTCTCCACACATACCGCTTAGAATAAGGCCAAAAAGTTCTATCTTGGTCTCATCAGACCAGAGAATCTTATTTCTCACATCTTGGAGTCTTTCAGGTGTTTTTTTAGCAAACTCCATGCGGGCTTTCATGTGTCTTGCACTGAGGAGAGGCTTCCGTCGGGCCACTCTGCCATAAAGCCCCGACTGGTGGAGGGCTGCAGTGATGGTTGACTTTCTACAACTTTCTCCCATCTCCCGACTGCATCTCTGGAGCTCAGCCACAGTGATCTTTGGGTTCTTCTTTACCTCTCTCACCAAGGCTCTTCTCCCCCGATAGCTCACTTTGGCTGGACGGCCAGCTCTAGAAAGGGTTCTGGTCGTCCCAAACGTCTTCCATTTAAGGATTATGGAGGCCACTGTGCTCTTAGGAACCTTAAGTGCAGCAGAAATTTTGGTAACCTTGGACAGATCTGTGCCTTGCCACAATCCTGTCTCTGAGCTCTTCAGGCAGTTACTTTGACGTCATGATTCTCATTTGCTCTGACATGCACTGTGAGCTGTAAGGTCTTATATAGACAGGTGTGTGGCTTTCCTAATCAATTCCAATCAGTATAATCAAACACAGCTGGACTCAAATGATGGTGTAGAACCATCTCAAGGATGATCAAAAGAAATGGACAGCATCTGAGTTAAATATATGAGTGTCACAGCAAAGAGTCTGAATACTTAGGACCATGTGATATTTCAGTTTTTCTTTTTTAATAAATCTGCAAAAATGTCAACAATTCTGTGTTTTTATGTCAATATGGGGTGCTGTGTGTACATTAATGAGGAAAAAAATGAACTGAAATGATTTTAGCAAATGGCTGCAATATAACAAAGAGTGAAAAATTTAAGGGGTCTGAATACTTTCCGTCCCCACTGTATTAACAATTATTTAAAAATAAATCATTTCACTGTGCGGGGCGCTGGACTAATAGCTGTCTATTAGCTCCCTCATTTTTTAACAAGCACGTAATTAGAGCCTGAGGCTCTAATTGGCTTGTGTAACGTTGTCCAGGGGTGCAGAGCACTGCTCCCACTTTTGATTTTAGCAAAGACAAATTTGCCATTGCGTCACTTCCAGTTTCTCGTCCCAGAAGATTTGGAACACGGAAGCCGCCGCCCACCTATTATCAGGGAAGCCATGATAGCCCCTGGCTGGAGGCTTCTGTTTGCAGGTAAGGACCTGGAGGGATTTGCTTGCACCTCCCCAAAAAATGTTATCACCAGCCGCCACTGGACACAGTGAAAGCAAACAGTCAATTTTCAGTCTTGGGTGGATGTAAACGGTAACATCCCTTCTCCTAAATTGATGGCACTGCTTCTCCTGCTCAGTTTTTCTCCTCCTCCTCCCCCTCTGCAGTCCCCAAGGTAGTTCCACAAATATGTGACAAACGGGGATCAGACCACCGCCCTTTCCCCCACCTTGTGACAAAGGACTGGTCAACCTCACACCATGCTGTCACTGGTACGCAACAAGGACACGCTCAGCCTCACCCCGCACAAACATTTTCCAGCTTGCAGGACCACAATGTAGGTGCCAACAGACTGAGAGCAATTGTCACTGGGTGTAGTTAACCAAGCAAATAACCCTTTAACCCCAAACTGCCACAAGATAGCTTTGGGAGTATCAACCCTTCACAATACCAGCAATGACAATTTTGAATCTAAATAAACATCTCAACACACACTGTCACCACAGACAGGCCTATCCAGAGATTTACCATGTAGCAGCACTCTTCAAGAGACAGGGATCTTTAAGTTTGCATTAGGGCATTAGAGACACTTAACACTTTCCAATATATTGTTTAACCACTTACCGACCAGCTGCCGTCATTATACTGCGGTAGTTTGGCTCATTCCCACCAATCGCCGTAGATGTACGTCGGCCCTTTAAACAGCTATAGCAGGTGCGTGCCCGCAGCATGGCGGTCACGATGTCCACCAGCCACCCGTGATTGCTCCACAGAGGCAGAACGGGGATCTGTCAATGTAAACAAACAGATCCCCGTTCTGTCAGGGGAGTGGAGAATGATCATCTGTTCCTAGTGATTAGGAACAGCGATCTCTCTTCTCCTCTAGTCAGTACACTGCCCCCACAGTTAGAAACACCTCCCAGGGAACACATTTAACCCCTTGATCGCCCCTAGTGTTAACCCCTTCCCTGTCAGTGACATTTATACAGTAATCAGTACATTTTTATAGCACTGATCGCTCTATAAATGTCAATGGTCCCAAAAAAGTGTCAAAAGTGTCCGATCAGTCCGCCGCAATGTCGCAGTCATGCTAAAAATCGCTGTTCACAGCCATTACTAGTAAAAAAATAAATAATAAAAATGCCATAAATCTGTTCCCTATTTTGTAGACACTATAACTTTTGTGCAAACCAATCAATATTATTATTGCGATTTTGTTTACCAAAAATATGCAGAATACATATTGGCCTAAACTAATGAAGAAATTTTTTTTTTTTTGGATATTTATTATAGCAAAAAGTAAAAATGTATATTTTTTTTCCCAAAATTGTCGGGTTTATTTTGTTCATAGCGCAAAAAATAAAAATCGCAGAGGTGATCAAATACCGCCAAAAGAAAGCTCTATTTGTGGGAAAAAAAGGACATCAATTTTGTTTGGGTACAGTGTCTCACGACCGTGCAATTGACAGTTAAAATGACGCAGTTCCGTATCGCAAAAAATGGCCTGGTCATTAAGGAGGAAAATCTACAGGTCCTTAAGTGGTTAATAATGCAAAGATCAAAATAGTGCAAATTAAATCTTTACAGAAAAAAGGGTATTACAAAAGAAACAAAGAGACCACAATGCAACAGAAAGACAAAGGGGGTGAAAAATGCAAGTCCTGGTTTAGCAAAGTCTAATCAATGAACAAGATGATATATTGGCTCTCAGACAACGATGTTAAATGAGAGCATGTGATGTTTAATGAGAGCTGTCAACTATGGTTGCAGTCCCCAGGAGGCTGAGGGATGGCCAGTTTTTCTCTGTGTTTATGATCATGCCACAGATCTATTTTTGTATAGCTATTAATATCTCTGAATACCTACATGTTACAGTCTGTTAACGTGCACATTTTTGTCCAGCTTTGAATTACTTTTGCAATGAATATAGGTATGATGGTTTTGGATGCCCAGTTTGCCTAGAAGAATTGGACCGGGTACTCCCAGGGTATCAGTGGGCTCAAAACGCTACTAATTATAACTGAAGGAGGTAAATATGTCCTTTATTCTGGCTGTACGGTTATTATTTCAGAAGTTATGAAATACAATGGGATTATGGATTCTAATGCCGTGTACACAAGAGCGGAATTTCCGTCTGAAAAATCTTGGATGGTTTTCGAACGGAATTCCGCTCAAGCTTGTCTTGCATACACACAGTCACACCAAATTCCGACCGTCAAGAACGCGGTGACATACAACACGTACGACAGGACTAGAAAATGGAAGTTCAATAGCCAGTGCGCCACCCTTTGGGCTCCTTCTGCTAATCACGTGTTTATCACGTGTTAGTAGAAGTTTGGTGAGAGACGATTCGCGCTTTTCAGACTCGTGCTTTTCATTCCGTTACTGCTCTTCAGTTTGTGGGTTTGTATCTGGTTTTCAGTGCGTGCAGTCAGTTCGTATCTGTTTTCTAGTGCGTTCTTGTCCGCTCGTTTCTAATTTTCAGCTCACTCTTCACAGGCCTTTCTGTTCTTCAGTGTGTTCTGTTAGTTCGTTTTGACCAGCTGACCGTCTTGAAGCCATGTTGCAGGTACGTAATCATCGTAGAGTTCATGCAATGCGGGGGCTTGGTGTTGGGGTTCTTGCTTTGACCCAAGCCCAGTCCATGTACAGGGTGGGGATGTGTTCATGGACCAAGAATTGGTTGCTCCAGTGTGACCAATTCTCTCATATGCCTTTTGCTGCGTGAGATCCAGGAGAATAATCCTGATGATTTCAGGAATTTTCTCCGGATGACGGACCCCCTTTTTCACCATCTGTTGGCTTTGCTGTCCCCTTATATTACGAAGCAGGACACCTGCATGCGGCAAGCCATCACTCTGGAGCAGAGGCTAGTTGCCACATTGCGGTACTTGGTGATGGGGAGAAGTCTACAGGACCTCAAGTTCTTTACAGGCATCTCCCCCCAGGCTCTGGGGATCATTATTCCAGAGACCTGCCATCATACAGGTCCTGCAGAAGGACTATATTAGGGAAAGTTTTCTCCTTTAACATCACATTCTATGTATTTAATGTATGCTAATGTTTTGTATTTCTTTCATCATTCCCAAATTACCATGATTGTAATCTGCTGTGAATGTCTCCTTTGTGCCCATGCATGCTGTAAGCTTTTAATGATCCTTTTTTGTCCTTTCAGGCATATTTGCCTTCACTAACCTACCCAGCATGCTATCCTGGGCCCATATACACCTAGCCTAGTCACTTAATGTATTTTGTCAGTTCCATTGTAGTGCTTTACCCTAAACACCCCCTAAAATGTGTCCAAATGTTATTGTTGTCCTTAAATTCAGGCAGAGTGCCAGAGGCTTTTTTTGGGGTCCAAAACTGATTTATAACCCCCCCCAAAATGTTTCCAATGGGCCATTAGAGGGGGTGAAGAATCTGATAAGTGGACCTTATATTTTTGTCTTTAAATAATCCTTAAAATAAATGTTCTACTGATGTTGGCCAAGAATGTTTGTTTGTGTCTAATCTGCTTGCAATGTTATGTGCAAAAGTAATAATATTTTTTTATATTTCCACGGTTTCCTTCAATGCCACAGGAATGGCAGATTGTGGCTTCCCAATTTGCTCTGAGTTGGGACTTTCTTAACTGCGGAGGGGCAATCGATGGGAAACATGTACACATCGTCCCACCACCCCACTCAGGGTCATACTATTTTAATTATAAGGGTTTCAATAGTATTGTGTTGATGGCAGTGGTGTCGGCGACATACGAGTTTCCCTATGTGGACGTGGAGAGGAATGGACGGATGTCGGATGGTGGAGTCTTTGCCCAGACCGAGTTCCTAGTGGCTTGGGATTGCCACCTGCAGAGGAGACCATTGAAGGACTCCCATTTGTTTTTATCGCTGATGAAGCATTTGGTCTGGGTGATTATCTGATGAGGCCATTCCCCCAGAGGACCCTCACCCTGGAGAAGAGGGTTTTTACCAGAGCCAGAAGAGTTGTGGAGAATGCCTTTGGGATAATGGCCAGCCGGTTCCGCCTATTTCTTACGGCAATAAACATGCTGGATACTTCACAACTTTTTAAAGAGAAATGCTCCGAATTACGTTGCCTCAGTTGGGCCTGAGGCCGGACTTCCAGAAAATACAATGACGGACCTGGAAGCTGGCCGTCCTGGCTTGCCTCCCCAAAGCACCCGTGAAGTTCATCAAAAATATGTAGATTATTTTACGGGTAGGGGGGCCATTGCTATGCCAGCAAATTTGTAAATATTTTCGATATTAAAAAAAAATATTATCTGATAAAATCTTAATTTTGATTTACTGCTTGTGTTTCTTTTAGCTGTCTCTTAGGTTCTCCTAGTGCACTTGTAGTGCCAAGTGGTTTTTCCATTATTAAATAACACCCATTGTCACTGTAAACACCAACTTAATACAAAAACTGGTATTGAGCATTGAAAGAAGAAGCCACACATTGAGTATAAAACCTTTTACTCCGTGCACATTCACATGTGCGTTGTAAAACTTTATTTTTTTTTTTAAATAAGACATCTTGTTTTTATAAAGTTTTTACCTTGAAAATATTTTTTTAGTACATAAACAGGCATTTTTCAAAACATAACATACCCAACTCATGAACTTACAAAGTTCAACATTGAAAAACTGAAGGCAATATCAGACATTATAGTGTCAGAAATGTTTCGATATTGCTTTCATCAGATGGGGTGATGTCACCCCTGTAAAAGCCAAATTTTGAAGATGCACACAAATTGGGAGTCAAACTGGGGATTTCCCTCCTGATCCCATGCCTAATGTCAACATGTGCTGTCTCCCATCTTGGGGGATCAATGGACGTGTTTTGGGGGCGCAACCACTTCCTCCCACCTACTTGAGTTACGAGGAAGGGGTTGCACCCACAAAACGCGTACATTGATATCCCCTGATGGCAGATAGCACATGTTGACACACTGTGTGCATCTTCAAAAATTAGAAAAAAATGGTCCCCAAAAATAGAAAATGGTGTCATTTTGTTATTTAGATTCTTCTTAGTACATCAATCGTGTTCTTCAGTTTTTGTTCTATGTCATTTGTTTTTTTCTTTATGATGTCTAAATCCTGACGACAAAACATTATGTCCTGGATTAGCCTTTGTGCACTATCACTCGTGAAATGAGGAGATTGTTCTTCCACAACATGCACATCACCTAAAAGAAAAAATACACACCATGTATTATAAATATGCAGGCATACATCTATTACCTGAATTTGTGGTCTCAGACACTCACCTGTTGTGGTGACAATTTCAACCACCTCTCCTTCCTCCACATCCTCTGGTTGTGGTGTCCTCTGTTCCCCTTCTTCAGGAGGTGGGGGGGTCCTGGTGTTCTCAGACGTTCGGAGTCTTTTCTCCCCTATGAGAATGAAAAAAAAGGTATACTTAGCACACTGATATTTTGAGGCCAGAAATAGGAATATGAAACATTGCTTGGAAGTGGGGTACAGTTCTGTTTTGGCAGAGTTCCAAGCTGAAGACATGATTTTTTTCCCTTACCAAAGCTGAAATATTTACCTTTTTTGGACAAGTTTCACACACGGAGACGCCCCAAGTATCCACTGGAGTACCTGTGTGGGACACCCTAAAAAGTTTGTTCTTGTGTTCCACACTAGTGCTCTTGAGATGTGTAAACAGCTGCTGAGTGTCCTCTCCTTACATTACACTGAATCAAGTTTGCAATTCTTTCTAGTTTCAAACACATCTAGACAACAATGTCCTAAACTTCTTTTAATACAAATTAGCATGACCAAATGTAGTTAACCCTGTATCTGCCCAAAACTTTGTATTTAGTTGGCAAACGAACGATGTTTCCTACGACCGATTACTGTGCCCATGAACATGAAAGTAGCCATTTTAAACTGTACAACAGTAAAGAAAAACACATGGAGCAGCATGTAAGTAATAATAATAGGAACACACGACAAGTACTTACTTTTTAGAAGCACTTTCTTGATCCTTCTGTACTGATCCTGCTCCCTCAATTCCTGTGCAGACTCTTCACAACTTTAGACATGATCTTGGCCTTTCTCGCATTTGGGTTTAGGTAAGGCCCATACTTCCCGTCATAGTCGGCCCTTTTCAAGATCTCCACCATCTCTACAAAGGCCATATTTGAGGCCTCCTGCGGTATCGTGATGTTTCTGGCTCCGGCTTTCCTCCTTGTTACTGCTATTACGCACCTGCTGTGTCTCCACCATGTTCCTCTCCCACTGCGATGAAAGAGAAGGGGCGGGGAATATTCTAGAAAGAACTTTAGGGGCGGGTCACGCGGGCAGAGTTTCACACATGCGCAGTGCATATAAGGCTAACACGCGTGTGTCATACGTATGATCTGTGAGTGGAGGAAGTGCCGATCATGGGAATGAAGGTAACATTTTAACTTGGGACATCAGTGGCCTATACTGATTCGAGATTGAGGCCTATATTGGGATAAGATTAGGAGAGTTTAGCCTTATATTAGTGTTTTTGTCTTGTGTTTTCTCTTGCAGCATATATGAAACAATTCAAAGACCCGGAATTCATGGGCCAGTTCATAGACAGATACAGGGATATGAGAAATTTGTGGGAGGTTAAAAACCCCTTATATCGAAATAAACCAGCTAGGAAGGCATCGCTGGAGAAACTGCTGCAATTTGTGAAGACGCAGGTCCCCGACGCAGACATCGTGTTTGTGGATAAGAAAATTAGTAGCTTGAGAAGCATGTATAGGAAGGAGTTTACTAAGGTCCAGGCTTTCATGAAATCAGGAGCAGCAGCAAAGGATGTGCATGTACCCAGTCTGTGGTACTACAACAGGATACGGTTTCTGGAAGACCAGATTGAAGCCAGGTAATCACTTTCTACACTTCCATCCACCCTTCCCTCAAACCTTCCCTCAACCCCAGCTGAGGCTTCCGAGGACCAACCTGGGCCTTCCATCCTGGAGGAAGTTGAGGAGCCCAGCCGGAGCCAGGTATAGTATTTTTGAACATATTTATTGTCCGAAAATTATTGTTGTTAACTAGGTGTTATTATTGATAACAAATGAATGATTGAACAAAAAGTGTTTGATATATCAATAGACAGTAGGGGCCAAAAATGATTGGGACAAGAATGAAAAATACTGGGCTCAGAATGATAGTCTTTTCTATTTATTAACATTCAATTTGCTTCCTTCCTACACCCCCTGTACTACCTACCTCACCTTCCCCCCTACAAACAGTCATAAGCTGAAAATTGTGTGTGATTGATGAACCAAAAACTAAAACCATGTCCCTTTTTCATACACAGGAAGACCTCAGCCAGGACGAGGATCTGGAATGTGGCAAACAGGAGGAGGCGGGGGTAAGTGTCAGCCAGGAGGTGGCCAGGCCCAGTAGCCTCACCCAATCCCAGGTGCCTCCCCTCCGCCTTACAACAAAAAGGGCCAGGAAGGGGAGTAATGTGGAGGAGGCAGCACTGGGCCTCATTAAGGATGCTAATGCGGCCCTGAAAACACCCCCCGGTGCTGAAGAGGCCTATGGCCCAGTGACGAGAACTCTTAACCACTTACGAACCACCCGCCTCCGTTTTACATCACTACTTTGAAGAGGAATGCCATTGTTATGGTAGCAGCTAGCTACCATAACCCCGGTATCCTCTTCTTCAGCTGGCGGTCCGCTTCAAGATAAAAGTGGTCCCTGCGGTGGATTCGCCGCCAGATCACTTTTATTGACGGCGGGAGAGGGCCACCCCCCCGCCGCTCTCCGGTGTGATCGGATCCTCTCCCTAGCCTGACATGGAGACGAGTGAGGGGAAGACGGCCCCCACCCGTCTCCTTATCATTGCAGGGCAGAAGTGACGTCAAAACGTCACTTCCGCCCAATGCTCTTAAAGGGACAATTTATTTTTATTTTTTTAAAATTACTTTAAATTATTATTTTTTTATTGCATTTTAGTGTAAATATGAGGTCTGAGGTCTTTTTGACCCCAGATCTCGTATTTAAGAGGTCCTGTCATACTTTTTTTCTATTACAAGGGATGTTTACATTCCTTGTAATAGGAGTAAAAGTGACCCAATTTTTTTTTTTTAAAAGAACAGTGTAAAAAATCAAAAATTTAAAGGTAAAATAAATAAGAAAAAACATTTTTTAAACTCGCCCCGTCCCGCCGAGCTCGCGTGCAGAAGCGAACGCATATGAAAACGGTATTCAAACCACACATGTGAGGTATCGCCGTGATCGTTACAGCGAGAGCAATAATTCTAGCCCTAGACCTCCTCTGTAATTCAAAACATGCAACCTGTAGAATTTTTTAAATGTCGCCTATGGAGATTTTTAAGGGTAAAAGTTTGTCGCCATTCCACGAGCGGGGGCGCATATATATATATATATATATATATATATATATATATATATATATATATATATATATATATATATATATATATATATATATATATATATAATGTGTGTGTGTGTTTAGGGGTTCTAGGTAATTTTCTAGCAAAATAACAGTTTTTGACTTGTAAACACCAAATCTCAGAAAGAGGCCCTGTCCTTAAAGCGGAGTTCCACACAAAAATGGAACTTCCGCTTTTCGGAACCCTCCGGTGTCACATTTGGCACCTTTCAGGGGGGAGGGGGGTGCAGATACCTGTCTAAGGGACAGGTGAGTGGGCATGTATTAAAAGTCAGCAGCTGCAGTATTTGTAGCTGCTGGCTTTTAATAATTTTTTTTTTTTTTTTTGGCGGTGTGGGTGAACCCCCGCTTTAAGTAGTTAAGGCGTCAGCATACCAAGACATTTTGGACAATTTTATTTGTGGGAACAGTTTTGGGATGGCTCCTTCCTGTTCCTACATGACTATGCACCAGTGCACAAAGCAAGATCCATAAAGACGTGGACTTAGCAGGGGTGGTGGAAAATAACTTCAAGTGCAATAATTCACATTATAATAGTAACTAAAACATATAAAATTAAGTGTAACAATCTAAAAAATAAAAATTACAAAGTGCTATAACGGTGTGAACCTCCCAACTAAAAAGTTGTTGCACTTGTATTGCAATTATTATCTGTAAAGGGGGTTTCCACCTGTTGTAGAATTTCATATTAGCCAATGTATTTCATATTATTCATATTGATTTGCATATATTTTATTGATTATTATTATCATTATTATTATTATTCATATTATTATATAGTAGTGGTTTTATCAATATTATTATTCGATAAGTAAAGCAACAATTATTAATCTTTAATAATGTATACTGTGTTTTCCAGATTTAGAAAGTCTTCGTTTTTAAGTGTTGAACTTTAAATGACCTCTGCTTTATGACAAGTGCTTGTACACAGGTGTTCTCGAAAATGTATTAAGATAGTCTACTGGGTGAAAGTTCATTAGGATAGATTCAAGTAATATAGAATTGTCTCAAGTCTCAAATGTATATAAATCAGACAGATAAAGATAAGAAAACAGGTGGTTTAGAAATAATTAAAGTTATGTACATTAAATTAAGTTTGACAGGGTCAAACAAAGGTCTTCTTGTGCCCTCATTAAAACTGTTAAAATACATACATATAGTGAGACATATAAACACATCTGGTGGGGTTATTGAAAGTTCATTGTCTCAAAGTCGTAAATCTGCAAATCCTTGAAGCTAGTTAAATCTTATCAAGATAAGGAGAGTTTGATAACACAGATGGGTGCCATACTGTCTCTACACAGGTGTTTTTAATTGGACAAAACCAGTTATAAATCACTTTAATGAACATATAGGAATTTTGGGAATATTTAAGTTTATCTTGTAATTAAACAATAAGACTAAAATCATATAATATGCGAGCCAAGTCTCTGATTCGTTGTACTTATTGAAGCAGCGCTGAGTGTGCGATGTTATAAAACACTTTATATAAAACAGATGCTGGAGAGACAGGAAAGTTTTAAAATAAAGATGTGGTCTGTGGTTATGAAGGTATACGTAGAAATCCTTCCACCAATAATGATCACCACGTGAGGGGGTCGCCCCCCGTGAGATTGCACTCACCACAATTATAGTAATCACAAGCCTTTGGATAATGATCTTTAAACTTGCCGTCTCCTTAGTTCAACCACCAGGTGGTGCAAGACCCTCTCGGTAAGTATAACATGGGGAGAAAATGAAATGCCATATAGCATAATATTGCTTAAGGATGTTTATTAAATAATACACAAAAACAGACTCCCCCCTTTTTAAAATATGCGTACCAGATACAATAGGTTAAAAGAGCATGAAAAAGTGCACTGTGCACCGGTAGATCACGACTCTGACGCGTTTCGTCACTTCCGGATGTCATCAAAGGCCCTTTGATGACGTCCGGAAGTGACGAAACGCGTCAGAGTCGTAATCTACCGGAAGTGACGTGTGCGCTCCACGGAAGGTAACCAGGAAGAGAAAAAGACTAGCTGCATACAGCGCGCATTCCGGAACACCTCCCGAGGGACGAATAACACAGGCACAGTGCACTTTTTATCTGGTACGCATATTTTAAAAAGGGAGGAGTCTGTTTTTGTGTATTATTTAATAAACATCCTTAAGCAATATTATGCTATATGGCATTTCATTTTCTCCCCATGTTATACTTACCGAGAGGGTCTTGCACCACCTGGTGGTTGAACTAAGGAGACGGCAAGTTTAAAGATCATTATCCAAAGGCTTGTGATTACTATAATTGTGGTGAGTGCAATCTCACGGGGGGCGACCCCCTCACGCGGTGATCATTATTGGTGGAAGGATTTCTACGTATACCTTCATAACCACAGACCACATCTTTATTTTGAAACTTTCCTGTCTCTCCAGCATCTGTTTATATAAAGTGTTTTATAACATCGGACACTCAGCGCTGCTTCAATAAGTACAACGAATCAGAGACTTGGCTCGCATATTATATGATTTTAGTCTTATTGTTTAATTACATGTTCAATTTTTAAAGTAGCTGCTTGAACCTGCTGCAGCTGATTACAGAGTAATTCCAAGGCGCGGATTGATGTGAGGCAGAGGCGGTTTAAATTGTCCACATATCTTACAGTTTTGGTTAATATTTAAGTTTATCTGGTTGTAGAACAGGTGTCAGATTTATGGTTAGTTGCATTGACGTAGATCTTAGCGACCAATCATATGTAAGAGAGATGTTAAGATAAGACTTGTAAAAGGGTATATAAATGCAAGCTCTACAATTATTAGACAGACAAGTCAGATAGGAGCTCATAAGGCTGAACTCTATGTATGCTGCCCTATTGCACGGGTCATAGAGGTCAGAACCAATGGGCAAGTATCTGTCCTAACTTGTCTCCTCATATGAGTCAGAGAAGACTTCTTAACTTGTTCCAGAATGTGGTCTCAGGTGAATTTCCCTCACGAACTTGGTCGAGCTGGAACCCAGAACTCTGTGAGGGGACCAGACCACTGGCCGATTGACTGGTCCCTATCAGGTGACGGGTTCCCAAGAATTGGCAGAAAATACCCATTCTGGTTCAAGGTGAGAACAATTCACAATTGTTTCAATTTGGTTAGAGGATAAGAATACCTATATCCAATATGCATGCATTGTAAGAAACTGTATAAATTAGACCTGTATCTTGTAATACTTTGAACATAAACCTGTATGTTATCAGCTGTTAATAAACCTGCATTGCTGAAGTTCTGCCTGGTTCGATACTTTACTATTCTACTTCACACCATCCCCGCCAAGTTTCATTTGTTATGTCTTGTTTTCAGTTTAATGTGTATTATATGTGAAGTTATGTATCACAGAGACTGGTATTGTGGTAATATTGAAATTTTATTGAGATTTCCATACATTAGAGGATTTCACCATTATTGTTAAGTTATTGATTAGTAAGTTAGAGCTTCCCTTTTTTTTCTTGTGGTGTGGGAACACACGTAACAGTGCTTAGCAGCAGGCCTCTTACTGACACTTTTTTTACTTTAACTCCTGTAGTTTATTGTAAATAGTAGTGTGGTACTACCTATAATACTAAAGATTAGCATGCAGCATTAATAAACATCAGTGGATTTCAGTTGTGCACCCCCCAATGGACAATGTGCCTGGCTGCAGAGTTCATCTCCCCATCCCTGCACTCAGTGCACTGATGAAACTGATTGGCAGCACTGATGGGCACTGGTTGGCAGCACTGATAGGCACTGGTTGGCAGCACTGATTTCCACTGATAGACACTGATTGGTGACACTGTTAGGCAGCAATGATTGGCACTGATCGGCAGCACTGATAGGCAGCACATATGGGCACTGATGGGCCCTGATAGGTGACACTGATTAATACTGATTGGCAGAACTGATTGGCACTGATAGGTAGCACTGATTGGTAGACATGTGCAATTCATTTAGTTCCAAATTCGTCTTTTAATGAATTTTGACAAATTGTTATGTCTAAAATTCCGGATTTTCGAATTCGAAATTCGGAGATTAGAAAATTCGAATTTGAAAATTCGAGGTTTCGAGCATGTGGAAATTTCGGAAATTCGAAAAGAAAATTCGAAATGTGGAAATTTGAAATTTCAGAAATGTGGAAATTTGAAAATTCGAAAATAAGAATGAAAATTCAAAAGAACTAAATTCCGAAAATTCAAAAACCCGAAAATCTGAAAAAACCAACTAACTAGTAATAACTTAACTATTACTAACTATTAAATTATAGGTATTGGAATTTCCTTTCAAATTTGGCTGTTAGTGAACGTAACGAATACGAATTTATCTGAAGTTACGAATTATCCAAAATAATGAATGCCATGTCTAAACGTATGGAACGTAACAATCTAATAATAATAAATAACAATAATAATAATAACTTTTTATTATTACTTATTATAAATTTGTTCCATTCCATTTGTTTAGATGACATTCGCTATTTCGGATAATTCATAACTTCAGATAAATTTGTATTCATTACATTCACTAAAAGAAAAATTTGAAAGGAAATTCCAATACCTATAATTTAATAGTTAGTTATTATTTAGAATTTTTGGATTTTCGTTCTTTTGAAGTTCACAGATTTTCTTTCTTATTTTCGCATTTTCTAATTTTTGAAATTTTCGGATTTTCTCATTTTCAAATTCCAAGTATCCGTAAATGTGAAAAATTGGAATACGAAAATTAGAAAATCTGAAAATTTGAAAACTCGGAATTGGAAAATTCGGAAGTTAGAAAATGTCAAAAATTCGGATTTTTGAATTTACGAAATTTCGAATTTACAAATTCCAAATTTTTGAATTTACAAATTTCCGAAAAAAAACAAAAAACGAATGAAACGAAAACTAACAAGTTTTTCTGCAGTGCACATGTCTACTGATTGGCACTGATAGGCTGCACTGATTGGCAGCACTAATTGGCAGCATTGGTGGGCACTAATTGGCAGCACTGATAGTTTGCACTGATAGACGGCACTGACTGGCACTGATGGGCAGTCTTGATGGGCTCTGATTGGCACTGATGGGCACTGATGAGACACTAACAGGGGAGAGGGGCAGTTTCAAATGCAGCAAATAGGGAGGCTTGCAGGAGCCGCTCAGTGTGTGAAACTATCAGGTAATGTAACTGCTTGCAGAGAGAGAGACCAGCTGTCACAACTCAGCAGTGATGTCAGGGGTGGGCGGGACCAAGCAGCTATCAAACATCAGCCAATGATTGGGCTGGTTAAGAAAGGGGGCGGAGCCACATAAATTTAGCGGCCCGCCCAGACCAATTCCAATTAATAGTTATTATTAGTTATTTTGAATTTTTAGATTTTCGTTCTTTTGAAGTTCAGGGATTTTCTTTCTTATTTTCGGATATTCACATTTTCTAATTTTTGAAATTTCCAAATTTTCGGATTTTCTCATTTTCGAATTTTCAAATTCCAAATATCTGGAAATGTGAAAAATTGGAATACGAAAATTAGAAAATCTGAAAATTCGAATATTCGGAATTTGTAAATTCGAAAATTCAGAAATCGAAAATTTGAAAACTCGGAATTTGGAAATTAGAAAATTTCAAAAATTCGGATTTTTGAATTTACGAAATTACGAATTTACAAATTCCAAATTTTTGAATTTACAAATTTCCGAAAAAAACAAACGAATAAAACGAAAAAGTTTTTCTGCAGTGCACATGTCTACTGATTAGCACTGATTGGCACTGATGGGCAGTCTTGATAGGCTCTGGCACTGATAGGCAGCGCTGATTGGCACTGATAGGCAGCGCTGATTGGCACTGATAGGCAGCGCTGATTGGCACTGATAGGCAGCGCTGATAGGTGGCACAGATAGGCAGCGCTGATAGGTGGCACAGATGGTCTCTTATTGGCACTGATGGCTACCGATAGGCAGCACTGATGGCTACCGATAGGCAGCACTGATGGGCTCTTATTTGGCTACACTCGTAGACACTAACATGGGAGAGGGGCAGTTTCAAATGCAGCAAATAGGGAGGCTTGCAGGAGCCGCTCAGTGTGTGAAACTATCAGGTAATGTAACTGCTTGCAGAGAGAGAGACCAGCTGTCACAACTCAGCAGTGATGTCGGGGATGGGCGGGACCGAGCAGCTATCAAACATCAGCCAATGATTGGACTGATTAAGAAAGGGGGCGGAGCCACATAAATTTAGCGGCCCGCCCAGACCCCATTCCATGGGCTGGTGTTTGATGGCTGTTTGGTCCTGCCCACCCCCGACATCACCGGTCAGTTGTGTCAGCTGGTTTTTCTCTCTGCATGCAGTTACATTACCTGACAGTTTCACACAGTGAGTGGCTCTGGCAAGTCTCACGATCTGTTGCATGTTATACTGTCTCACAAGCAGCGCGGGCTACACATCGCTTAGATGTCACGTTTTAGAGCAGATCTCGGGAGACAGCACAGTGATTAGGGTATGCCCAGGCACGTCCACCCAGACAGCCATCCAGGTGGCACAGAACATAGATCACCTGACTCCACCCGAATATATAGGTTCTCCCAGCAGGCCAAGGGATTCAAGAAAACCCCTGCCCATTGGCTGAGATACCCAACATACCCATAACCTGACCTTGGGTTACCCTTCTCATATCTAGTTCCACCAAGTAGCCGGCCACCTAGTGGTAGAAGAGAAAAGTGCCACAAGGCCAAACTTAGGGAGAAATCAATAGATTGCTATCAATCGACCAGGATAACTACTCCTGGCAGATACATTTGTGAGCAGCTCTCTGCCTAAACTACAGGGTGCTACACTTGCGATCTTGATGGATTTATTAGAGTTTCTAGACTGAATTGTGGATTCAGCTAATAGGCATGAGAGGGTCTGCATCTGTCCCCTCAAGGCTCTGATGAGAAGGTTCTGGCATAGGCTAACAGTTTGTGTATTGTATGAACTGGAAGAGGAGGGAGGGGGAAGGTCACTGCAGCTTTGTCTCTCTTATGACAAATTGGCATGGGTTACTTGGGACCTGAACAAAATGGCTGCCGCACACAGCTTTTCGTTTGCCCAGTACACATGACCATTACACCTCCCCCTTCAGGTGGTTGCATGGAAGGGAACTGCAATTTCCCTTCCAACGCACCCGACTCCTGCTGGTTCGCGACAACCCATCAGCATTGTCATGGTTGCTGCTCTTCCTATGCTGGATTGTGAAATCATATTGCTGAAGAATTAAGCTCCATAGAGGTATATTTGCAACATCTGCATTGCCCACATGATCACAAGACACTCCTTTTTCGATTGGCATATGCTACTTGCATGGTGAGCAGCTTCCGGCTCAAGTAGAGGCTAGGATGTTCCACTCCTGCATCATCCACCTGGCTCAGGACTGCCCCCAATCCGTAGGCAGAGGCATCAGTCTGCACTAGGAAACAACAGGTGAAGTATGGAGCATGTAGCACAGGGGCACTGGCCAGCCCCCACCTTCAAGGCCTGAAATGCCTTCTCACATTCTGGTGTCCAGGACACCACCTTAGGCAGTTTAATTGTAGTTACGTCAATCAGAGGTTTCACCGGGCTACTGTAGTTGCACACAAACTTCCTATAGTACCTGTCCCCAAGAATGACATAACCAGTTTTTTGGCTTGAGGGGTAGACTATGCATTGAACTGGAGAGTTTATGCATAAGATCAAAAATGAGAATATTTGTCCGGGCATAGAAAAAAACAATTTTCTGTGTAAAGACATAATGAAGTCAGAGAACTGAGTGTGAAAGAGTTGGTAATGGGTTGATTACTGCAAAAGGGCTGAAATGTATTTCATATTGATACAGTATCTCACAAAAGTGAGTACACCCCTCACATTTTTGTAAATATTTTATTATATTTTTTCATATGACAACAGTGAAGAAATTACACTTTGCTGCAATGTAGTGCGTGTACAGCTTGTATAACAGTGTAAATTTGCTGTCCCCTCAAAATAACTCAACACACAGCCATTAATGTCTAAACCGCTGGCAACAAAAGTGAGTACACTCCTAAGTGAAAATGTCCAAATTGGGCCCAATTAGCCATTTTCCCTCCCTGGTGTCATGTGACTCGTTAGTCTTACAAGGTCTCAGGTGTGAATGGGGAGCAGGTGTGTTGCATATGGTGTTATCGCTCTCACTCAACATGGCACCTCATGGCAAAGAACTCTTGGAGGATCTGAAAAAAAAGAGTTGCTGCTCTACATAAAGATGGCCTAGGCTATAGGAAGATTGCCAAGACCCTGAAACTGAGCTACAGCATGGTGGCCAAGACCATACAGCAGTTTAACAGGACAGGTTTCACTCAGAACGACCAAAGAAGTTGAGTGCACGTGCTCAGCGTCATATCCAAAGGTTGTCTTTGGGAAATAGATGTATGAGTGCTGCCAGCATTGCTGCAGAGGTTGAAGGGGTGGGGGGGTCAGCCTGTCAGTGCTCAGACCATACACCTCACACTGCACCACATTGGTCTGCATGGCTGTCGTTCCTGAAAGAAGCCTCTTCTAAAGATAATGCACAAGAAAGTCCGCAAAGATTACTGGAACCATGTCCTGTGGTCCGATGAGACCAAAATAAACTTATTTGGTTCAGATGGTGTCAAGCGTGTGTGGCGGCAAACCAGGTGAGAAGTACAAAGACATGCATGTCTTGCCTACAGTCAAGCATGGTGGTGGGAGTGTCATGGTCTGGGGCTGCATGAGTGCTGCTGCCACTGAGGAGCTACAGTTCACTGAAGGAACCATGAATTCCAACATGTTCTGCGACATACTGAAGCAGAGCATGGTCCCCTCTCTTCGGAGACTGGGCCGCCAGGCAGTATTCCAACATGATGACGACCCCAAACACACCTCCAAGATGACCACTGCCTTGCTAAAGAAGCTGAGGGTAAAGGTAATGGACTGGCCAAGCATGTCTCCACACCTAAACCCTATTGAGCATCTGTGGGGCATCCTCAAATGGAAGGTGGAGGAGCGCAAGGTCTCTAACAACCACCAGCTCCGTGATGTTGTCATGGAGGAGTGGAAGAGGACTCCAGTGGCAACCTGTGAAGCTCTGGTGAACTCCATGCCCAAGG
Source organism: Aquarana catesbeiana (assembly GCF_042186555.1). NCBI lineage: Eukaryota > Metazoa > Chordata > Amphibia > Anura > Ranidae > Aquarana > Aquarana catesbeiana. The sequence goes on from NC_133335.1 coordinate 152,876,234, forward strand.
GGGTTAAGGCAGTGCTGGAAAATAATGGTGGCCAAATAAAATATTGACACTTTGGGCCCAATTTGGACATTTTCATTTAGGGGTGTGAATATAAAGGAGGGTGTTGGTGTGGCGCTGTTCTGATTAGGAAAAAGAGTGTTTTTTAATAATAAAGCTGCTGTCTTACACCCTCTGCAGTCCTCCAAAACCAGATGTAAATGGTGAGGAGATTAATAAACAGAATACCAAAAAAAGGTATAGATGATGAATTATCAACAGGAGGTACCTAGACCAATGTGTGTGCACCCCCAGCAGGGTGTGATACCTTAAACCAATATACAAATATACTATCCTCTATTGGCTACGTCCAAATCCAAAGAGGGAGTACATGGATAGATATCAGCATCAATGTGCATATACTCTCCACAGGGTGTGCTGTCCTGTGAAATAATATTCAGGTGTGTTACCCCCTAATATCCACGTCTGGATTTCAGAAAGAGGAATACGTGTGCATAAAAGGAACACCAATGATGGCTTTCCTATAATGGTGCTAAATCTTCTATATAAGACCGGTGCTAGTATTTGGGGTAAGAGCTGATATCCAAATGTGACACTATTTGGTAATAAAGAAAATGTGTCTAGGTTGTGTTGCACCCTCTGGCAGCCGCTTAACAAATTTGGTGTCGGCAACCAGAAAGGGTAAACTGGCAAACTCCTAGTGTTTTAAAGCTGGTTGTGTTTTAATATAAAGAAATGTGTCCAAGATGTGTTACACCCTCTGGCTACCTAACCAGTAGGAAAAAGTGCGCTTATTGAAATATAAATCCCTATGAACTAAAATGTATGCTATTCCCTATAGTGTGATTAGAATATCATAAATATAACCAAAATAGTGGGGTTATGAGCACGCCTGAGCCCCTTCTTACCCACTGCTATATAGTGTGCCACTACAGGGATGCCAATCGTAGAATAGCAAACACATTCAGTTGCACTGAATGACTGAACTTAATTGGACAACCTTACCCAACAAACCCAAACGTGCCAGATGGTTGGTGGGCACCACAATTGTGGTTTGGAAATTTTTTTACACCTGTAAGGAGTTTGACATATGTCAAATACTATATACTATAGTTTTTAGTACTGTCCCCCATACAATAAAATATTTATCTTAATATGTATTTAATTGTCACCATCTATTTATGCTTTTTTTTCCTGGCAATTTATCTAAGATCAAAATGTAAAATACAAAACAAGCAACTGAGTTGGCAAATCACCCTGGGAATTTTCACATTTAAAATACAGGCAATATATGGCATGTAACCCAGATACAAGAATATGGAATGCAGAGCTAGCATTTTCTCATTGTGAGACAGAGAATTTAGATGAATGCATACAAATACAGCACTACCTGACAAAACTTGCATCTGATGGCTCCTCCAGGGACCCATTCGTCCATCTTCTTTCCCAGATTAATAGGTGCAGTAAATTCTTCATAATAGACTCTGAAAATTTGTATAAAACAAGACACTGGTAAATTGAGGGACACTATCTTGTCTGTACAGGGTCAGAACTATAGCTTGGCATAGGAGCGAGGAAAGCCAGCACATACCAACACTTCATCCTGCCAACAATCTTGGTGATACCACCATTTCATCTCATCTCATCTGCATCACCACAGGCAAATGATTATTGATTCCAGTGATGATCTAACCTGAGCACAACACCAATGTAAGGGAGCACTACTTCTGACACACTGACCACCAATGAAAGGGAGCACTTCTTCTCAGTGGCGTATCATCCATGGGTGCAAGGTGTTCACTGCACATGGGCCCCTGTGGGCTCTGACCCACACTGCACCTATGGATTATCTGTTCCTGGTTGGTACATGGTGAAATTTGACAGTCAGAAGTGATCTGTGCGGCGGTGGGGGCAGTTACAAGCACCAATCTCCCTGTATGGCTTTCAATGAAGCACCCGAAAGCCACTTCTCCTCCTCTCCCTCCCATGTCTTTCAGCTGCTTTTATGAAATGACATACAGAGATATTGGTGCTTGTAAATGTCCCCACCGCCGTACCGATCACTTCCGACTTTCCATCGGATTGCCCTTCCTTTCTGCCCCCACAGAGAAAGGGACTGGGCAATCTGTGTCCTCAGTCCCTTTCCCTGCCTCAAAGGGAAATGTCAGAGGTCTGTTTAGAGCCCTGATATCTCACCAAAGCCCCCCAATAGGAGTGATAAAAAAAAAGAATTGTAAAAAAACAATTATAAAAAATTGTAAAAAAATAACTTGTAAAAAAAAAAAAAAAACTAAATAAAACAAACAAACATTCCCTATTTAGCATTACCACATTCTGCACTGTAAGTCATCTCAGACTCTATCCACAACCCCTTTAAGCCACGTCCATTATTTGGCACAATTTAAACCACACCCACTTTTTACAGTGGCACGGCTATTTGGCCAGAGCTTATATTATGGAACCTTAGCCTGTTTTCTGGACCCTCCTACTTCAGTGTCCTAAGAAGCCCATTGTCTTCCTAAGACTATTTCACTTAGTGCAGGATTATCCAACACCATTAAGCATGCCAACGTCTTCAAGGGCCCCTGCGTAGCTGGCAGGAGACCAATTTTGTACATAGTTAACCACTTCAGCCCAGAATGTTTTACCCCCTCAATGACCAGGCTATTTTTTGCGATAAGGCACTGTGTTGCTTTAACTGAAAATTGCGCAGTCATGTGACGCTGTACCCAAACAAAATGTATGTCCTTTTTTTCCCCACAAATAGAGTTTTCTTTTGGTTGTATTTGATCATCTCTGTGGGTAAAAAAAAGAAAAAAGTGAAAAAAGACTGACAATTTTGAAAAATAATTATATTTTTTTACTTTCTTATATAAAAGATGTAGAACCCTCTAGATAGGTAGGTGCTAGATTTTTTTGTGAGTATAGGTAAACTGAAGTTAGGCCTGTTTGTTTTGGTTTGTGTGGGATGGGAGTGGCTCAGGGTCAGCATCTGATGATTCCCAGGCAGCATCACTAAGACCTCCCTCTTCTTTCTAGAGCCTTCTGGAAGGTACTAGAAAGAGAGAAGGAGAGGTGGAGCTGCCGGGGGTATGTTAAGGAGCCCTGACCAATCCCCAACCTGGATTGTCAGGGGGCAGGCCTCCTTTAATACCTAGAGTCAGCCCAGCGGGGGGGGGGGGAGTTGTCAGGTGGAAGAGCTGAGGATAGAGTACTAGCCTATCGGGGCCTTTGAGGGAGCTTCCTAGTCTGGGGGTTGACCTTGGGCCTGGGGCTCGGGTGCAGGAGGATGGAGCCCTCCAGGAAATCGTGGAGGTTCAGAACAGGAGGCACAGGAGGAGCAACAGAGGACAGCAGGAGCTAGTACTGCTGGGCAAGTCTTCAGGAGGGAACCACGGGTCGCAGCCAGGAGGGCTGGTGTGTTACATGTGCAGTCAGGAGTATTGGAGAGGCATGCCAGAATGGACTGAGAGGAAATAGTCAGAGATGGGTGCGGAGCCAGTAGGGAGGATTGCAATGTCATGGGCAGCGAAGTTGGGCGGCTGCAGCCAGGAGGGCTGGCAGGGCCTGGAGAGGACTGACTGGGAGCAGTAGTCCACCTATAGGACAGCTAGCACAAAATACTTTTCTATTTTCTGCTACACCATAGGGGCCCGCGGTCCCTGCCTGCAAAGGGCAAGTTACTTAGGCCTGGCTGAGCCAGTGTCAGGCCTAAACTTGTGCAAGAGGGAGAGAGAGAGCAATAGTCTGCAAGCAAGAGTTGTGCAGGAGGAGATTGGAGAAGTGTTGTGTACATAGTTGTCCCAATGGATTGATATACAATCCGCCAATTGATTGATATACAATCCCCCTGATTGATTGATATACAATTTGCTGGTCATCTCATAATTCCTATCCCCCATCCAAGTTAAATTCCCTAATAAATATAACAAAAACAAGCACATGGACTGTTTTCTGCCTGAGAGTGACTGAACAGTTAACGCCAGGCTGGGCAGGGTGACAGGTGGGCCACATCACTTAGCAGCCCCTATGGGGGTACAGCTACATTGGGGGCTCGCTCCGGGACCACCTGATCATGTGTGACCTGCCAGCCATTGCTCCTAGCAACCGAAGTTGAGCGAGTCGGGGAACTGTGCTTGGTTCCACCATTGAGGAATTGAACCCTGGGACTTGTGTGGTCTGCCTGCTATTTAGTACTGCAAAATAAGTATCTTTGCCCATAGCAACCAGCAGGAGCCGTTAATAATTTCTACTGCCTGCTGCCCAGTTGCCCAAACCAGCGCTGAGATGGACACTTGTGCTTAATCCTACAATTCAGTGACTTTTCACCATGTACTGTCACCCGTGGCAACCACAGCAGGAGATCGCACCCATGGATGACAAATATGTACAGTGTTCTGCTAATACTGGACATGTCACACTGGATTACAAATATGCCCAGCGCTCTGCAAATGCTGGGCATTCTGAACTTTTGCTCCAAACTCCTGCATCAGTAAAGTGTGCCTGGAACTGTCTACTGTCCCAGGGTGATCGGGGCGATCTGGGTAAACCTGCGGGTGCCTGCAGGCGGGACTGTTCTAAGATTGTGCCCTTCAGTGAGTCATTGGCTACAAACTTTATTGTTGCTACCGGCAACCACCGGTAAAGTCAGCGGTCATCTACTTCCAGTTGCTCGGGCACAGTCGGTGCTGGGCAACATGCTTGGACAAGTCCTACTAGTATCAGCATGCCTGCAAATGTCAGTTTGTCTAACTAAGGGGTTACAGCAGTGTGCCCTGGGAGGGGTCTGCCTATCAGTTTCACAGATGCCAGCCTGTCTGGAAGTGACATGATTTTGGACTTTTTGCACATCCCCAAGCCCTTGAGGGTGGCAGAGAGCAAGACCTGGGTCCGTTTTAGGACATTTAGTGTGAATTTCAGCTGGGGATAGCCATATACAAGGACCAGGTGCTCATTGCGAAGGCAGGACAGCCTACAAAGAGCCATTCAGTCGCTACTCTGGAAGAAGGAGGGGGCAGGAAGAGATTGTCTGATCCTCATTTTTATGCTTGATGAGACTGTGAGGAGCCACAGTGTGCATAAAGATGATCCACATGAACTGCTGTAAGATAGCAGAATGTGCCTTTTTCTTCCCTGACTTTTCTGCAGGATTAGACTGGCCTGCCATCCTGGATGTGCCCAACTGATGGACAGTTTGCCTTGTTGCAAGGACACTGAAGGGGGAGGTCTGATCTTTATCTGAACTCTTTCAAGGAGATTGCCCAGTTGCTATAACTCCCTCCTGACAGAACAACAGAAAATGTGTTAGAATGGGATACTTCGTAGACATGTGCATTCGTTTTCGTCCGAATGCATTTTCGTCCGAATTTCAGGTATTTTCGTTATAGTTTTAACAAATGATAACGAAAGTGCAGGATCCGAAAAACGAAAGATCCGACATAAACAAATGCTTTATTTTCGTTTTCGTTGCTACAACAGTTCGATATAGATAGGAGACTCGACATGATGATGACAATAACAATCTGTGTCCATCAAACCTGTGGTCGAATGTGCCTAACCTTAACTCTATTAGTCCAAGATTATTCTACATAGAGAGAAAAGGTTCAACGTAGGGGAGAAAAGATTCGACATAGGGGAGAAAAGATGAATAAAAATAATAATGATGATGAATGTTATTGGCTGATTGTAACCAAAGAGGAGGAGCAGTAAAATAGCTAGAACTAGCTTATGGTGTCTGTTGAAAGTTCTAAGAAGATTCGATGGAGCAGGTAAACTATACGGCGTCGTACAGTTTAGCTGCTCCGTCTAATCTTCTTTGAACATTCGACAGACACCATAAGCCTTCAATGACAGATTCGACCTTAATTTGGATTTTTATTTGAATTTTTAACGAAAAACGAAATAAATAAAAACGAATTTCAGGAGTAACTAAATAAATTTATTTTTCGGACGAAAACGAAATTCCGAAACAAAATATTTCAGTGTGCACATGTCTAATATTTCGATATTTCTGTCAGCAGCATGCTAACCCCCTCCTGACAGAAACTGTACAGTGTAAATGTAGGATGTTATATTATTTTTGTCTTCTTTTAGGAACTTCTAGGATGGGACAGCTGTCCATTCCCTCCATCTGGAGTCAAGATTTCCTGCGGGCAGAGTATCTTTCTCAAGGGAGAGATGGCTCAGATGTATATTTATGTGTTACTGTTAGCTGCAGGGACCTGTAGCTAGGTGTGTGTTATGCTACCGGTACAGATTTAAATATATTTCTATATATTTTTGTATGTAATTTGTTTGTACAGTTCCCCATCCAAGTTGTTTCCCCCCCCCCTTCCACTTTATCTTATAGGATGCCCTTGCTCCTAGGCCCAGGAGCCATTTTTCGTTTTTTCCCAGCTGAGGGAACAGCTGTATTTTGGTGGGGGGTGAGTGTAGCACCCTCTACATAGGTAAGTGCTAGATTAGTTTTTTGTGATTATAGGTAAATTTAGGCAGGCTTAGCTGGAAGCTAGGCCTGTTTGCTTTGGTTTGTGTGGGCTGGGAGTGGCTCAGAGTCAGCAGCTGGTGATTCACAGGCAGCATCACTAAGACCTCCCTCTTCTTTCTAGAGCCTTCTGAAAGGTACTAGAAAAAGAGAAGGAGAGGTGGAGCTGCCAGGGGTGTGTTAGGAGCCCTGACCAATCCCCAACCTGAATTGGCAGGGGACAGGCCTTCTTTACTACCTAGAGTCAGCCCAGCTGGGGGGGAATTGTCAGGAGGAAGAACTGAGGATGGAGTACTAGGCTGTCGGGGACTTTGAGGGAGCTCCCCAGTCTGGGGGGGGGGGGGGGTGACCTTGGGCCTGAGGCTCGGGTGCAGTATAGAGCCCTCCAGGAAATCGTGGACGCTCTGAACAGGAGGCACAGGAGGAGCAAGAGAGGACAGCATGAGCTAGTACTGCCGGGCAAGTCTTCAGGAAGGAACCACCGGTCACAGCCAGGAGGGCTTGTGAGTGGCATGTGCAGTCAGGAGGATTGGAGAGGCGTGCCAGAGAGGACTGAGAGGGGTGTGGAGCCAGTAGGGAGGATTGCAATATCATGGGCAGTGAAGTCGGGCAGTTCCAGCCAGGGGGGCTGGCAGGGCCTGGAGAGGACTGATTGGGAGCAGTAGTCCACCTATAGGACAGCTAGCACAAAAAACTTTTCTATTTTCTGCTACACCATAGCCAAGGGGAAGTTACTTAGGCCTGGCTGAGCCAGTGTCAGGCCTAAACATGTGCTAGCTGCTCCTGGGAGATCAAGAGTTATGCAGGAAGAAGAGAGAGAGAGCAATAGTCTGCAAGCAAGGGTTGTGCAGGAGGATATTGGAGAAGTGTCGTGTACATAGTTGTCCCAATAGATCGATATACAATCTACCAATTGATTAATATACAATCCACCTAATTGATTAATATACAATTTGCCGGGCATCTCTTAATTCGCTTACCCCATCCAAGTTAAATTTCCTAATAAAAATAACAAAAACAAGCACATGGACTGTTTTCTGCCTGAGAGTGACTGAGGAGTGAACGCCAGGCTGGGCAGGGTGACACGTGGGCCACATCACTTAGCAGCCCCTACGGGGGTACCGCTACAAACATATCCAATAAAAAAAATGTAAAAATCAAATCTCTGGGGGGCATGGCCTGGAACGGCATGAGATAGGACATGGGTGACCTGAGCTCCGCCAGACTTACATCCTGAATCACTAATCCTGCGGCCCTATAGCCCGTAAACTGCTCGAATTTCACAGCCTGACCTTGTGGAACCTCCCTGGATCATGTCCAAACAAAAACAGAATTCGGGAGGCGGCGGCCAAACTTGATAAATATCGCCGTCTAAATCAGGACTCCCCGAAGCAAGATGGCAGCGACACACTGGCAGAGGGGAACACAGCGGGAACCGACACAGCGAGAATGCTGAATGCCATCACAGCTTGCCAGGAAGCAATTACCTCCTGCCAAACCACGCTAATGGCCAGGATTGAAGAGGTAAAAGTAGATATATCACTTGTAAGGCAAGATTTCCACAGAGACTCGCATTAGTAATGTAGAAGACTCCCCCCCCCCCCCCCCCCCCCACTACAAAACATCTCTGATAACATACAGCTGCAAGTGAAAAAGAACTATGCACTATAAGTGCATCGAGGTCGCCCTTGAAGGATTTTTTTTACTGGCCAAAGAAATGTATATTCTCAAAAAATTATTTTGTATAAAAATGCACTACAGTGCCAACTTTATTAAACATGTAAAAAATATATATATATAAAAAGTTACAATGGAAAATACAATTATACAGGGTGCAGATACAAACACAGTATGTACATCCAATTGTATACAGAAGATATGACGCCCCTGTGCCTACAGCCCACAGCCTAAAAGTGGAAGGTCAAGCGAATGAAGTATGCAGCACGTGACCCGACATGTTTCGGAAATAGGTATGTATTACTCCTTCATCAAGGGATTTACAATTGGGTAATCAAATCTCTATCTGTAATGTAAATTTCAAAAATAGTAAAATAATATCTTCATAAATTATATGCGACTACAATTTTGCGATATATGCGATTTTATAATTGTAAAGAATAGTACAAAAGAGTTTCCAAACAATTTGAAAAAACTAGTCATACTTACATCAATCTGATTCATGAGAACAAACAGGTGATAACAAAACGAAAATTAAACACCAGAAGTGAAGCAGGCTGGCTTAGAAAGTCCACAAAACATGAGATGCTCTTCCCAGCACGTCTGAGGGTGGAAGGAGAGAACAGAGTGCACTTTTTTGAAGATCCGGAAGCCGCCATAACATGGCTTGAGCAGAGGGACAATCACAGCTAAGTACCCATATATATGCCCTTTTTCATGCCTATGTCTTACTGGCTGTCCCCTTGCCACTCCTTTGGATCCTAAATGCGGGGGGGGGGCATCTACTATCTATTCCCTCTCCTGATTTCCCCAATGACGCACATGCTTTTACTGAAGTCCCCCCCACAGGGTCCGTGCCTGTGATATCCTGAATAGGGATGAGCCGAACACCCCCCGGTTCGGTTCGCATCCAGAACATGCGAACTGACTGAAACTTTGCGCCAACATTCGAACACCGTTAAAGTCCTATGGGACTCGAACGTGAGAAATCAAAAGTGCGAATTTTAAAGGCTAATATGCAAGTTATTGTCCTAAAAAGGGTTTGGGGACCCGGGTCCTGCCCCAGGGGACATGTATCAATGCAAAAGAAAGTTTTAAAAATGGCCATTTTTTGGGAGCAGTGATTTTAATGATGCTTAAAGTGAAAAAATAAAAGTGAAATATTCCTTTAAATATCGTACCTGGGGGTGTCTATAGTATGCCTGTAAAGTGGCGTGTGCTTCCCGTGTTTAGAACAGTCCCTGCACAAAATTAAATTTCTAAAGGAATAAAAGTCATATAAAACTGCTTGCGGCTGTAATGCAATGTCGGGTCCCGGCAATATGGATGAAAATTATTGAGAAAAACGGCATGGGTAATCCCCCAGCCCATTACCAGGCCCTTTGGGTCTTGTATGGATATTAAGGGGAACCCCGCACCCAAATTTAAAAAAGAAAAGGCGTGGAGCCCCTAGGCTCTATATACTCTGACCAGCAGTATACAGGCGGTCCAAGCAAGACAGGGACTGTAGGTTTGTTCTTCAGTAGAATCTGTTTGTAATTTGGAACAGGTACATTTTTTAAGTGTAGTTCCAGCCAAAAAATCTATTTTTAAGCTTTTTGGATAACATAGGGAAGGGTTATCATCACCCCTGTAACATTTGTTTTGCTGTCTGTCCCCCTGTTCAGAAGATTTCACCTCACTTTCTGTCCCAATGACAATTGGATTTTGAAAATTTGGGGTTTTTAGGAAAACAAGGATTGTTGGATAAAGCATCAGTGGAGACACCTTTCCAAGGGGTAGATTTCCTCTCACTTCCTGTTGTCTCCCTACGTTTGTAAGTAGGAGTCATTTGTAAGTCAGATGTTTGAAAGTAGGGTACCGCCTGTATATACTATACGGCCTGCCCTGTATACTCTGCAGAAATTTGGGCCTTAGGTGTTGGTGATACCAGAACATTGTAAATCCTCACAGTTACTCTTGGTGGGCGCTGGAACAGGCCCTGCTGTGAAGTACTATATCAAGAATTGTAATTACATGCCCCTGTTGAACAGGGGCAGAAAAATTGGGACTTTGGTGGTGCCACAACACTATGAGCCCTCAAAGTTACTCTTGGTGGGTGCTGGAACGGGCCCTGCTGTGAAATATTAAATCAAAAATTGTAATTACACGCCCCTGTCAAACAGAGGCAGAAAAATTGGGCTTTAGGCACTGGTGCCAAAACACTGCAACCCCTCAAAGATACTCTAGTTGAGCGCAGGAACGAGTCCTGCTGCAAAATATTACAGCAAAAATTGTAATTACACACCCCTGTTTAACAGGGGCAGAAAAATTGGGCTTTAGGCACTGGTGCTGGTGCCCGGAACCAAAAATGTTCTTAGAAGCTATCAATATGAACATTGAGGAGGAATAGGATAGTCACTCAGCATAACAAGATAGTCACTCAGCATCAGCATAGGCAGTCTTAAAGGGATCTCACATTCATTAAAAAATTCATTGGTTACATCAGCATCAGGTGCTTGGTAGCTGGTGATCCAAGACTGATTATTTTTATGAAGGTGAGCCGATCAACCGAGTCTGTGGACAGGCGCACTCTGTGATTGGTTACAAAGCCTCCAGCAGCACTGAATGTGCGTTCAGATAGAACGCTGGATGCAGGACAGGCCAGTAGCTCAATTGCATACTGTGCAAGCTCTGGCCAGTGATCCATCCTCAAGACCCAGTAACCCAGTGGATTTTCGGTTGGAAAGGTCTCCAAGTCTGATCTTGCCCCAAGGTATTCCTGCACCATGTAAATCAGACGCTGGTGATGGTTGCTGGAACCGATCATACCTTGGGGCTGCGGACTAAAAAATTGTCTGAACGCATCGGTCAGATAGCCACCTTCTCCACCGTTCCTTCTGTGACTGACTGAAGCCTCGGCAACACATTGTCCAGGAGGACCAGGAAATTGTAACCTCCCAGGCTCTGGAAACGCATTGCACAAACCTTTCTGCAAGGCCTCCCGAAGATGTTTCATCCTTTGCTCCCTCTGTGAAGGCTGGATAAGTTCCGCAACCTTACCCTTGTAACGTTGATCAAGAAGGGTTGCCAGCCAGTACTGATCCCTCTCCTTGATACCACGAATCTGAGGGTCCTTTCGCATGCTTTGCAGGATCAGGGAGGCCATGCAGCATAAGTTTGCTAAGGCATTTGGTCCGGAGTCTTGCTGCTGATGCTGAGTGCCAGGCTCCACCTCCATGCTGACACAATCCTCCTCCTCCTCTTCCTGTGTGATAGGCGGGCCTGCAGGAATACTGTCTGGGTAAAGGGGGTCTTGAGAGGTAAGGAAGTCCTCCTCTTCCTCCCTCTGTTCTGCTTCAAGTGCCCTGTTCATTATTCCATGCAGCGTGTGCTCCAACAGGAAGACAAGAGGGACAGTATCAATGATGCATGCACTGTCACTGCTTACCATCCTCGTGGCCTCCTCAAATGGTGACAGGACAGTGCATGCATCCTTGATCATTAGTCTGTCCTGGTGCCATACTCGCACAGGTATTCATTGATGGCCCTCTGCTGCCAACGTTGAGTTCCACGCCCTGGTGGGCATGTCACAGATGAGGCGGTTCTTGGGCAGGTTGCATTCACTTTGAAGGTCAGCCAGCTGAGCACTGGCATTATATGACCAGCGGAAATGACCACAGACTTTCCTGGTCTGCCTCAGGAGATCCTGTAAGCCCGGGTACCTGCACAAGAACCGCTGCACCACCAAATTAAGGACATGAGGGAACATGGGTCAAGTGTCCCTGTCGGAGGGCGGAGAGGAGGTTGGTGACATTGTCGCAAACCACCATTCCTGACTGAAGCTGGCATGGCGTCAATCATCTCTGAACCTGCCCCTGCAGAGCTGCCAGAATCTCTGCCCCAGTGTGGCTCCTGTCCCCTAAGTAGACCAACTCAAGCACCTCATGGCATCTTTTTGAGTACTTGCGTAGACCCTAGAATGCCTACGGAGCACTGCTGGTTCTGAGGACAAATCTGCACAGGAAGAGGCCATAGAAGAAGAAGAAGAGGAGGGGGTGGAGGGGCGTGGCCTGGACGGGAGCCGAGATGGCTGCTTGAAAAGACAGCTCCCGCACAGTGAGGACGAAAGAAGCTGAATCGGGGGTATCTACGACTTGTCCCACGATGGGAAAGTCAAACAGGAGCACCTCCACACCCCGCACACAGAAAGAGCCCACACCGCAACTCAGAGGCAGTATCCCAGACATCTTCCGGACCCGCCAGTCCGCACTGCTAGAGGCGTCACAGGCCTCATCGCAGGCCGCGCACGCCGTACAGGCCGCATCCCCGGACTCGATTAGGAGCGCCACAGACCCGCTGATGGACAGCGGCGACCACACCGATCCGCACCCAAGCCTGCTGGACCTCCAAAGAGACCTCCAGAAGGTCGCTCTGGACATCAAACACACCATGATGTCCGCAATCTCTGATCTCAAAGAAGATATTCATGCTATAACCCACCGGATCAATGATGTGGAGGAAAACGCTAGATTGCAAGCCTCAGCTATCAGGCAAGTACAAAAAACGTACGATCTCCACCTGCCCCACATGTTTGAGCTACACAGACAGGTGGAAGATTTAGACAACAGGGGACGCAGGCATAACATTCGGGTGAGGGGGGTCCCGGAGGGAATTGACCAGGCCGCACTTCCCCACACAGTCAGTACCATCTTTAATGACTTACTTGAACGCCCGGCAGACTCCCCCATAGAAATGGAGCGTCTACACCGAGCCCTGCGTCCTCCCCCCCGGGACAACGAACCACCCAGAGACATTATCTGCTGTATTGTCAATTTCCCCCTCAAAGAAGAAATTCTTAGGAAGGCGAGAGAAAAGGGACGTATAACCTTTAATGGAACTGAGGTGAAACTATTTCAGGACTTATCACAAATCACACTGCAGAATAGACGCACCCTACGCCCCCTACTGGATGTGCTTCGCTCCCGCAACATCCAATATAGATGGAAATTCCCTTTCTGTCTCTCTGCATCAACCAGAGGCCGCACAGCTTTATTAAGAACCCTGGAAGACCTTCCCAATTTCTGCGAGCAGCTGGACATTCCACTGGTGGATATCCCTGATTGGCACTCATTCTATTTCCCCACGGAACCGTGGAAGCCAGTATCTATCAATTCCTCCCCCAAAGCCCAAAGGCACCACTCGAGACGCCGCAGGCTGGATCCTACCTCTCCTGGAGACCGCCTATCACGCCGAGACATACCTGTACCCAGCCCCGGGCGACATGACACCCCGCGACGAAACCTCCCGCTGGCATGATAGCCGCCTGAACTTTCTATCCACGCTTGCACGGGCAACACTAACTTTTTCCTTTTTTTCCAGCACCAACCTAGCCCTACTCTATGGAAGTTGTCTTTCAGATACCGTACCCCACAAGCTCCAATGAAGAACGTCGGAGATCAATGGGACTTTACACCTCTTACCTTCTACAGGAAGAAGAAGAAACTTTTCACGGACTTCTGTTTATATAACCTACTTTCCCTATTCCCAGGTATTGTTTACCAGCAAACACACACATGCTGACAGAGATAACCTCTCTACCTCACTTTGGTCACCCTCTTGGAACGTGGGTATCCACTCCCGTGGGGGGCCCACAGGGTCCTGGAGGGTCACCAAACCAGTCCCATCCACCTTATATTTTACCAAACCAGACTAGGTGCATTCTAAGACACTTGTTCACAGATAACCTTAGCCTACTGGGACACTGTACTTACGAGCCCGAAAGGCCTGCTTCCACAACACATTGTCTATTACTCTAGGATTCAATTAATACCCTATTGCGACAATATGACCTATAACGTGATGTTGTAAAGCTAATGCCCTAGCCAAACCGGAATGCTCTCCTTCACTAAAAATAACAATGATTGATTCCTGGGTTACACTTACAAAATGTCTCATAGAATGTTTCAGTGCGGTATCGACATACGCGATCCCCACTTACATAAAGTAAGTTAGCCTTGCTGGAGAAAGAGTCTACACCATGCTGTCCGGAATGTTACTGTTACTGTTACAACTGCTGTTACTAATAGGCTAAAGTCTATGTTTTTGTCTAGGTTTATGTTTTTGTTTCCTCTCAGTTCAATCTGGTATAGATAGCCCTGTTGCTCTTAGTCAACATTGACCCAGATCCTTATTCACTACTATAGTGCCTAAGACCCGTCCACCCTAGATACAGTAACCTACTTATATCCCACACCCCCTTCTTAATCGCCATATGGTTCTTCGTATCCCGAAACTTAGTCTACTATAGTCTTTCACTATGTACACCCCACCCAGCCTAGACATTTCTCTACACTCGTCCTCACCAGTGTAACGGATCTCATACCCGCTCAATCCTACGTACCCCACATAGCTGTCCGTACGGACTTGAGCTACCCATCCGGAAATTCTTATTAGGTGGATAGGCACGCCTACGACCACCTCCGGTAACTGACTCGCCCAGTTCATTAACTGGTGTTTACCCCCCCCCTTTTTTTTTTTTTTTTAAGTGTTTTCTACCTTCTCTCCCCCTTTTCTTGTTTCATACTACCCCCACCCACACACCTCACCCTGCCCCTTTCTTTCTTTTCCTTCTCTCTCCTCTCTCCTCTCTCTCTTCTCTCCTCTCATACTTATCCTCCTTCCATTCTATTTCCTCGAGGGGGCCGCCCCTCCGTCCGGCTCCTGGTCGTCGATCCCTGAGCCCACTCGTCCAGGCAGACAATACTGGAGGGCAGGCTAACACCTATTTAAACTTCTTTCATTATTCACAACATTAACACAATGCAGAAGACTGCCACCAGCAACCATCAACTCTCACTTAAATGCCTGTCGCTTAATATAAGAGGCCTAAACCTCCCTGAAAAGAGATCTCAGGTTCTCTCAGAACTCACGAAACACAAAGCTCACTTCCTGTTACTGCAAGAGACACACTTCCGAACCAATGCCATACCTAAACTGACGAACCATGTATACAAACAGGCCTTACACTCCTCAAATCCATCTTCTAAGACAAAAGGAGTTTCTATACTTATCTCTAAACATGCAGACTTTCACTTATCAGACACATTGATCGACCAGGAAGGCAGATACATTTTCGTCAAAGGCACGTATGCGTCCAAACCCATCACTATAGCGAATATATACTGCCCAAACGACCATCAAGTCCCTTTCCTCCGGAAAATCTGTGACTTACTCTCATCCTTCCAAACAGGCATTTTGATACTGGGAGGAGACTTTAATGTTCCACTGAACCCTTGCCTAGATTCCTCTACTGGCACTTCCACACTCCCATTCCGGGCCTTAAAACAAATCAAACTCCAACTACAAAACCTCACCCTACACGACGCATGGCGCACTTTATATCCAACAGACAGAGATTACACGTACTTCTCTCCCCCACACCAGAAATATTCTAGAATTGATTATTTATTTTTATCCCAACCAGACCTCTCATACCTCACGCAAGCCACAATAGAAAACATGTTTTTATCCGACCACCACCCCATTACGATTACCCTCTCATTCCCGGAATCGCGTAAGACTACCAAAACTTGGAGATTGAACCCATCTCTCCTAAAAGATCCTGAAACAATCCGGCAACTGAACACCCAAATCCAACTGTACTTCCAGGAAAATTCAACCCCTGATATCACTCCGGTGACGCTGTGGGAAGCACATAAGTGCGTTTTAAGAGGTAAACTCATAGCCTTAGCCACGGCGGAAAAAAAGAGACACCAAGAACAGATCAAAGCCCTTACCGAAACGATCCACAGACTTGAAACATCTCACAAAAAGTCCATCTCCCAATCCACACTACAAGCTCTCTCACAAGCAAGAGCATCTCTGTTGGACGAACTAGGGAAACGCACTAGGCGAAGATATATCCTAGGCCAAAAAGTGTTTTATGAACATGGCAACAAGAGCGGGAGACTTCTCGCTCGCACAATCCAGGCAGCTAAAACATCTACCACTATACACCACCTCCGCACTGCAAAAGGCAAACTTCTCTCCAAAAATGAGGAAATAGCCAAACACTTTGAGGAGTTTTATTCCAAGCTGTACAACCTACCTCAAAACCCACCAGACTCCTCTTCCGCACATGACAGGTCTTTACAAATTCAGGAGTTTCTGTCCCAATATTGCCCCAAGCCAATACCAACACAAAAAGCTAAGGAATTAGAACTCCCCATGAGCATAGAAGAACTCAATCTTGCCATTAAACAAACGAAGGCGGGTAAAAGCCCAGGCCCTGATGGCCTACCTCTCATATACTACAAAACTTTCCTAGAAACACTAACACCCAAAATGTTGTCGGCCTTTAACTTCCTTTCAAATCCACTCGCCACATCTGGACACATGTTAGAAGCCCAGATAGCAGTGATCCCCAAAACAGACAAAGACCCAATGATAGTTTCTAATTACAGACCCATATCGCTGCTCAATGTAGACATTAAATTGTATGCCAAAATTATAGCAAATAGGTTACTACCCCTGATTCCAGACCTAGTTTTGCCCGATCAAGTAGGGTTTATCCCAGGCAGAGAGGCAAAAGACAATACCATCCGCACCCTGAACCTACACCACTGGCTTAACACATCCAACACCAAGGGATTTCTCTTATCCCTGGATGCTGAGAAAGCGTTCGACAGGGTGGCCTGGGATTACATGCAGGAAGTACTCAAAGGAATTGGCCTTCTTCCACGCATGTTTGCTCACATCTGTGCCCTATATACTACTCCAACAGCAAGAGTTAAAGCAAATGGCCTCCTGTCGAGCGCCTTCCACATCAGCAATGGTACCCGTCAAGGATGCCCTCTGTCCCCCCTAATTTTCGTCCTGTCTCTTGAACCCCTTCTTAACAGAATAAGAGCCAACCCAGATATCCAGGGTATACCCATGAACCGCAGGGAATTTAAGGCTGCCGCCTTTGCAGACGACATCCTATTATCATTGCAAACACCGCACACATCTCTTCCTAACCTACTGAAAGATATTACCCACTTTGGAATATTGTCCAACTTTAAAATTAACTATTCTAAATCCCAGGCCCTCAATGTCTCTCTACCACCATTAGAAGTTACTCGCTGCCAAGCTTCGTTCCCTTTTCAGTGGAAAAATGACTATATCACCTACCTAGGCATTAGAATCCCCCGGCATCTATCAGAGCTTTATGATCGCAACTTTCTCAATGCCTTGACGAAGATTCAAACAGACCTTCAAAGCTGGAATACCCTGAATGTCTCCTGGTTTGGTCGCTCGGCATTGATAAAGATGATAATCCTTCCCCGTCTTTTATATTTTATGCAAACAATCCCAATCCACTTACCCCCATCTTTCTTCTTGGCCTATAAAAAAGCCTGCTCAAAATTTATCTGGAAAGGTGGTCCCCCCCGCATCAAATATACGAAACTGACATGCTCCAAAACGAAAGGGGGGATTGCCTTGCCAGATCTACATAAATACTACCTGGCTTGCCACCTCACTAGAGTGGTAAACTGGAAAACTCATAAACTAAGCAAACTTTGGACCATTTTGGAAAATGCCTTTAGTACTATACCCTTGCACACCTTAACATGGGTCCCAACGAAACACTACCCTCAGGCTGTAAAATCACATCCGTTTATATACCCGTCACTGCGAGCTTTCTCTACAGCAAAGAAATTATACCACATAGCCTCAACGCCAGGACCGCTGACCCCTCTTCGGGCCAACCCTGAGTTTACTCCTGGAGAATCAAACTCTTTCCTAACACAAGAGTGGCCACATGACGATATCTATGCTCGTCATTTTTTTGTTGACGGGAGGACACGCACATATAACGAATTAAAATCCGTCTCACGCACAAAAGAGTTCCCCTTTTGGTCATACAGACAGCTAAGACACTTCCTTGCATCGACCAACACAAACGACATTTGGACAAGACCACTTACTCCATTCGAAACAATGTATTCTCAGTCCACCCCACAAAGTCACCTAATATCCATGATTTATTCCTTCCTCCAGGATGACACGCTTCGCCCACAGACGGAAACCTCAAGATTATCTTGGGGGAAAGACCTACAAATCAATTTTTCAGACGATGACTGGGAATCTATCCTTACATACGCTCACAAGGGGTCTATGAATGTTGCAATCCAAGAAAATGGGTACAAAATTGCCACGAAATGGTATAGAACTCCCGCTCGATTACACCAATTCTCGCCCTCTATACCCAATATTTGCTGGAGATGCAATAAGGCAATAGGCAACATGCTACATATCTGGTGGGAATGCCCACTACTTCAGCCATTCTGGAAAGAGGTACACTCCATTATTACACATGTAACAACTTATTCCTTAAATTTTAATCCGGCCCAATATCTCCTCCATCATTCGACCCTGCCCAAAAAAGTTTACCATAAATCACTTGCAATGCACATGGTAAATGCCGCCAGAGTGTGCATCCCCGCACACTGGCGCTCAATTACTCCCCCGACCATTACAGAATGGTTAATCAGGGTTGCAAAGTTCGAGGAGATGGAAGAACTGATTCATACTTCCCAAGACCGTATCCAAAAATTTACTGCCATATGGGCCTGCTGGTCCCATTTTAAAACCACTGATTACTATAAATCCTTTTTCCCGTCCTAAACACACTCCCTTCTAAAGTTTCACATTGTATGTCTTGTAGCAAGTGATGGAACATGTGGTTCTATTATGTTTCCAGACAGAGAAACTGGCAAATAAACCTAACTTTATACTGTATGTTACAATTCAGGACTCAAAAAAATTAAAAAGCGGGGGCGCTCGGGGGGCTTGGGTCGAGGGGCGGTCCCTCCCTCTCTTTCTCTTTTTCTGCTTTTTTCTTCCTCTCTGCCATCTCTTTTTTCCCCCCTCCTTCCCCTATATCTTCCCCCTAACCCCTATCCCTTTGTTTTAACAATCCCTCCCCACCTATCCCCCTATTCTTATTTATTTTGTTTTCTAATATTTGGGGTTATGCTCTACGTAAGACCGTCATAATGTGTCTAATCCCCCACTAACAGACACTCAAACCTATCTCCTTATATGTAAATTTACTCAAGGGACAGGACGGGCATTGGACCTCCCTGTACCAGAGACACTGGAATACCTTCACTACTGTATTAATATCACTGATGCATTTCTTTCTATCAAAATTGCCCCCTTTTGGGTGTATATTTTAAATGTTACATATACATTCTATAAATACAAACGTGTCACAACAATAATCTTTATGACGTACCATTGTCATATGAGTGTACTGTATGATTCTTTTTGATACTCTTTCGATGTATTGTACTTGCTATCTTGTTATTTTTTCAATAAAATCTTTTCTTGTGGAAAAAAAAAAAAAAAAAAAAGAAGAGGAGGGGGTGGAGGAGAGAGGTGTGGCAGAATCACCACTACCAGCATTTTGGAGGCGTGGTGGCGGAGCAAGCTCCAACATTACTGCACCCTGTCCTGCATCCTTCCTAGCTGCCAGCAGGGTTACCCAGTGCACAGTGAAAGAAAGGTAATGTCCCTGTCTATGCCTGCTGGACCATGAGTCAGCGGTAATATGCACCTTACCGCTGACCGCCCTGTCCAACGAGGCCAAGACATTGCCTTCCATATGCCGGAGAGAGCCGGAATGGCCTTCCAAGAAATAAAATGGCGTTTGGGAAAAGGCAGCAGTTGGAGTGCTAGCAATTTAGCCAAACTAGCATTCAGCCGCTGAGCATGTGGATGTCTGGGACCGAATTTCTTTCGACGGTTTAGCAACTTGGGTAGGGAAATTTGCCTGCTACAATCGGATTTAGGTGTACCGCTAGCAGATTGCCCGCAAGTGCTTGGGACACCTAATTCTACACCTTCATTCCTCTCAGTGCAGATCTCTGAGAGGACTGAAGGTATAGTGGGGTTGGAGATCCCAGCTGATGAGGAGCAAGGAGAAGTCCACCTTGTTCTTTGGTGTGGGCCTTTTAAGTACTGTTGCCAACGAACTGCATGGGAGCTCGACATATGTCTGGTCAAGCATGTGGTGCCCAAGCGGTTGCTGTTTTGGCCACGCTTGATATGCTTCAGACATATGTTGCAAACAGCAACAGTGCAATCTGCTGCACACGTCTCAAAAAAGGCCCACACCAAAGAACTTTTGAAAAAACGTGCGAGTCAGCAGTGCCCTGCACATGCGGAGCTCTGCTGTGTGATGCAGTTGGTTGGCTGTCCTTAATCTGGCCCCTGGAGGGCATCCTGCCTCTTGGAGATGTGCCTCCTCCTCCTCTCTTCTATCAGGCACCCATGTAGAGTCAGTGACCTCATCATCCCCTCTCTCCTCATCACTGGAGCAAACCTGGCAGTATGCTGCAGCTGGGGGGAACATGACTGCCAGTTTCTTATCCTTTTTGGGCACCCCCTCTCTCTGGGCTCACGTTACTGCCTTCATCCTCACCCCAGGTACCATCCTCGCATCCTCCTGCAGCATGTACCCGACACTGTGGTCGAACAGTTCGGGGAACTCCTCAGGACATGATGGTGGGGCTAGGGAAGGAGTGACTGATGCCATTGAGCCAATGGAATAGGCCGCATTGGCAGCCAAACTTCTCTGAGCCTGGGTGACAGAGGATGAGGACGGCTTTGTAATCCACTCTACCAACTCTTCTGCATGTTGTGGCTCAACACGTCCAGCTGTCGAAAAAAAGGACAAGCGCGTCCCGCAGCCATGTGCTGAGGATGCACCATTTTCACGACCAGCACTGTTGGCTGTAGACACAGAACCTGCTTGTCCTCTTTTAGTGGCCTGTGAGCATCTGCCTTTCCTTGGTGGCCTTCCAGACATGCTGTAAAATTGGATTAGCAAAACACCGCCTGAAGTTTACTAGAAAAATTACACCAGGAATGGCCTGCAGTCAGGTATAGGCTTGGCTAGACTAGAATGCAGTGGATATACAGTGAGGACGGAAAGTATTCAGACCCCCTTAAATTTTTCACTCTTTGTTATATTGCAGCCATTTGCTAAAATCATTTAAGTTCATTCTTTTTCCTCATTAATGTACACACAGCACCCCATATTGACAGAAAAACACAGAATTGTTGACATTTTTGGAGATTTATTAAAAAAGAAAAATGAAAATATCACATGGTCCTAAGTATTCAGACCCTTTGCTCAGTATTTAGTAGAAGCACCCTTTTGATCTAATACAGCCATGAGTCTTTTTGGGAAAGATGCAACAAGTTTTTCACACCTGGATTTGGGGATCCTCTGCCATTCCTCCTCGCAGATCCTCTCCAGTTCTGTCAGGTTGGATGGTAAACGTTGGTGGACAGCCATTTTTAGGTCTCACCAGAGATGCTCAATTGGGCTTAAGTCAGGGCTCTGGCTGGGCCATTCAAGAACAGTCACGGAGTTGTTGTGAAACCACTCCTTCGTTATTTTAGCTGTGTGCTTAGGGTCATTGTCTTGTTGGAAGGTAAACCTTCGGCCCAGTCTGAGGTCCTGAGCACTCTGGAGAAGGTTTTCGTCCAGGATATCCCTGTACTTGGCCGCATTCATCTTTCCCTCAATTGCAACCAGTTGTCCTGTCCCTGCAGCTGAAAAACACCCCCACAGCATGATGCTACCACCACCATGCTTCACTGTCGGGACTGTATTGCACAGGTGATGAGCAGTGCCTGGTTTTCTCCACACATACCGCTTAGAATTAAGGCCAAAAAGTTCTATCTTGGTCTCATCAGACCAGAGAATCTTATTTCTCACCATCTTGGAGTCCTTCAGGTGTTTTTAGCAAACTCCATGCAGGCTTTCATGTGTCTTGCACTGAGGAGAGGCTTCCGTCAGGCCACTCTGCCATAAAGCCCCGACTGGTGGAGGGCTGCAGTGATGGTTGACTTTCTACAACTTTCTCCCATCTCCTGACTGCATCTCTGGAGCTCAGCCACAGTGATCTTTGGGTTCTTCTTTACCTCTCTCACCAAGGCTCTTCTCCCCCGATAGCTCAGTGTGGCCGGACGGCCAGCTCTAGGAAGGGTTCTGGTCATCCCAAACATCTTCCATTTAAGGATTATGGAGGCCACTGTGCTCTTAGGAACCTTAAGTGCAGCAGAATTTTTTTGTAACCTTGGCCAGATCTATGCCTTACCACAATTCTGTCTCTGAGCTCTTCGGGCAGTTCCTTTGACCTCATGATTCTCATTTGCTCTGACATGCACTGTGAGCTGTAAGGTTTTATTTAGACAGGTGTGTGGCTTTCTTAATCAAGTCCAATCAGTATAATCAAACACAGCTGGACTAAAATGAAGGTGTAGTACCATCTCAAGAATGATCAGAAGAAATGGACAGCACCTGAGTTAAATATATGAGTGTCACAGCAAAGGGTCTGAATGCTTAGGACCATGTGATATTTCAGTTTTTCTTTTTCAATAAATCTGCAAAAATGTCAACAATTCTGTGTTTTTCTGTCAATATGGGGTGCTGTGTGTACATTAATGAGGAAAAAAATTAACTTAAATGATTTTAGTAAATGGCTGCAATATAACAAAGAGTGAAAAATTTAAGGGGGTCTGAATACTTTCCGTCCCCACTGTATATGTAGGAGACTGTATATATATTTTTATGCACTGCAGATCACTGAATTGCCTGCCTGGCCTGCCTGCCTGAAAGTGTCTTTGAATACGTACACCAGGAATGGCCTATAGTCAGGCATAGACTTGGCTATACTAGAATGCAGTGGATATATATGTAGGAGACAGTATATATATTTTATGCACTGCAGATCACTGAATCACCTGCCTGCCTGAAAGTGTATTTGAAAACGTACACCAGGAATGGCCTGCAGTCAGATATAGGCTTGGCTAGACTAGTACTGCCTCACACCCACATCCGTGTTTCCCTGAATTACACGTGTGGATTGCTGGAGACACGAATATACGCATCGCCACTAGAGACCGCCACTGCGAACCTCTTTGGGTTATCCTCCCACCTTAAACTGAAGCAAGGAAGTTACTTGCATTTTTAAACGCCTCAGGGACAGAACACTTTCTTCCTTATCCTTTTCAAACTATAGGTCTACCTCGAAGTTCTTCCCGACGGAAGACACTGCACCAATCTACTGAAGAGCTCACCTTATTCAGTGAGCACAGTCCTATGCAATGTTCCGTTAATCAGCGAAGTTTCGCCCTACAATACTTCATGGAACATATTGCTGGCTATGTTAGCTTCTGCACCAAAGCGACGCTGTGTGAATATGGGCCTACTGGTTTCGGATAGTGTCCTACACACATGGTGGCTTTTGTATATTGCACTCATAGGCTGGACATTGTTATCTAATTGTTGGAAGTTTGGGAAATATGCCCGCACAAGTTTGGGAAAGTGCAGGGCGGGGGGGGGGGGGGGGGTGCTATCTGTTATAATCTGTTTAGAGACATGCGACTGTATTTTATGCAGGTCAGACAACAATGGTACTTTACAATTTTTACTGTATTACAGGGAACTTTTACTTTGCCCTCTATGTGCAAGAATGTATGGTTAAACAAAATATCTGAGCACCCCGGAGCCTTTAATTTTTTTTCTCTTCACCCCATGGCTCCCCTAAAATTTCTAACATGGAATGTCTGGGGCATGAACAATAAAAATTAAAAGGACAGCTGTATTCTCCTTTCTTAAAAAGCAGAATCTCGATATTATAGTACTGATAGAAACACATATTAGAGGGAGCCTGCAGCTGGCACTTAAGCACCCCTGGATAGGGTGGGCGTACCACTCCGTGTGCACCACCCATTCCGTCTCTATTCTTGTGGCCAAATCTACCCAATTTGAACTCCGGGGTACTGAGATTGATGCGTCAGGCAGGTACATGTTTCTACACACAGCTATTTGTGGGGAACTGATTTTGATATTGGCCTATTATGTGCCTCCCCCATTCAACTCCTCGATTCTGACAGAGGGCTTCAGCTACATGGCACTGTACCCATCAGTGCCGGCAGTATGGCTGGGTGACTTCAATACGACAATCAACCCTAGCCTTGACAAACATTACATGACTCCTCCACTACAAGCTCCACCCCAATCCACCAGATTTGCCAGGCCTTTCATCTGGGTGATAGTTATATGCTCACTTGCCTTTAATATCTGGTAAGCAGATTCCTTGTAAGGTTCACGTACATTTTTTTCCCATTCGGGAATACACACTCTTTTGCATGATTGCATGGCACTCACGTAACGATCCTGTGTGTTTATGACACTGGATGTTTTTTATGAATTTATATGATTTTGCTTTTTGTTGAGTGTTGTTGAGTGTTGCACTATATTTTTTTACTTCTGAGTTTTTTATGTTATCAGTATTACGCTATGTTTTGCTATATGCTATATACTTTTTGGGTAATCCTTTGTGGATCTGAATACACGGTACGAGTGGGACCTATCCTGTTTCATTGGGATCGTTTTCTAAAGGCCCAGGCTGGGTTTTAAGCCACTCCCCCATTTGGCTTACTTTCTGGTAAGCATTTCACCACATAGATGTGTTTCATTTGAACTTTCACCCTACAACATATGAATTATTGAAGAATTTCACGTCACTCACCTTATGATTGTTGGACGTTTCTCTGTATAGGACTATATACTTTCACGATTTTGTATAATACTTTATAGCGCTTTTTTTTGTTTTTATTTTTGTATTGGTGTGCCTCACTTATAACCGCAGCTTTACCTTGTTTTCCAAGCGCAGTTTTTTATTTTCTATGTTCTTAGACAACCCCACGGATGACAGGGCGAATAGTCTTAAGCTACATTCTAGATTGGTCACGCAGCTGCAATATGAAAAATCTAAACGCAAACTATTTTTCCACAAACAGAAATTGTATGAGTATGGGGAAAGAGCAGGGAAGCTTCTAGCCTGCCTAGTGCACTGTGAGGAGAGACCACCGGTAGTGATCTCCCTATTAGCTAACGGAACGAACTGGTGACCGACCGAGTAACTTCGTTCTACCGGGACTTTTTTGCTACCCTATACACGTCTACATCGCCTGATGACGACACTAACATGGAAGCTTTCCTCACAGAGATACAGATTCCTCGACTAACTGAACAGCAAATGACAAAGTTAGAAAACCCCTTAACAGCGGAGGAAATAGGGGAAGCTATAGCTAAATTTCCCCAATCTAAATCACGGGCTCTGACGGTCTCCCGATTGAACTTTTCTCCACATACTCAGAATTTTTGATCCCTAACCTCCTAAAGCTCTACAACCGTATCTTTGAAGATTCCCACATGCTGGCGTCTATGCGAAAGGCGCTGATAGTGCTAATCCCCAAACCTGGCAAAGACCCAATATTCCCGGAGTCTTATCGCCCTATATCGCTGCTACAGTTAGATGTCAAGATCTTGGCCAAGATCCTTGCCATCCGCCTCAATACAGTCATCTTGTCCCTGATCCACAAGGACCAGTCTGGCTTTATGCCGGGCAAGAATACGTCCTTAAATCTTAGAAGGCTATTCATCAACCTGCAAACCCCCCCCATGACAATGCGGGAGCCAGAATGGTCGTTGCCTTGGACACTGCCAAGGCGTTCAGTCCGTGCAATGGAGATACTTGTGGACATGCCTGGCAAAATTCGGATTAGGGCCCAGATTCATCAAATGGGTACAATTGTTGTACCAGGCCCCTGAAGCTAGGGTGTTGGCGAATGGGTGGAGTTCAGACAAATTTCCCCTCACCTGGGGCACGCGGCAGGGGTGCCCCCTTTCTCTACTACTGTATGCACTGGCAGCGGAACCCCTGACGACTGCGATACGATCTCACCCTAATGTCGTGGAACTGAGCGTAAGACACATGACTGAAAAAGTCAGCACATATGCTGACGACACCTTGCTATATCTAGACGGCTCGACCAAGGACCTACCCACTGTCCTAAACCTGATAGAATGCTTCGGCTCATTCTCAGTCCTCCGAATAAACTGGGACAAGTCCCAAATACCCCCCGTGGACAGCTACCCGGCAACTGAGGAACAAGCCACCTTACCGCTGCAAAGAGTAGATCAAATCAAGTATCTAGGAATACAGATCCCTAGGACACCAGCAGACTACATTGCACTAAATATAAATCCCCTTTTTGAGATGCTTAAGCACAAAACCCAAATTTGGGCCAGCTGGCCAATAGGTGTCATGGGACGTATCAACCTGGTGAAAATGGTGCTGTTGCCCAAAATTCTCTATATGTTATGTTACTCCCCGGTACACCTGGCGCTCAGGCACTTCAAATCTATGGGAGCGATACTTAAACCATTTGTATGGGAAAAGAACAGACATAGACTACCCTGGGGCAAACTCAAAAATCCAAAAGATCTAGAAGGGACCGTGCTACCGGATTTTAATATGTACTATCTAGCGGCGCAGTTATCACAGCTATTCCAAATTGAAAAAATAGATAAAGCCAGAGTCTTAAATTTTTTATGCCCCAAGTGGGCGCACTCCTCAGACAACCCTTTTGTGGCAATCACGGGGGGGGGGGTGGGGGGGGTGTGAAAGGTGCAGTAAAAGTAAACTCACGTGCCTCACTGCTTTATTACTATAGACGCTTATGGGATGTAACCATGGATAAACTTAAATTACCTCAGATACATAATCACACCCCAATATGGCATAACGCAATCCTTCGAGAATTTCAATCCATCCCCGACCCTGAGATATGGAGCTCTAAGGGTATTTTTTACCTATCTCACCTAACTCTCAACGGGGAAATAAAACTAATTGACAGACTGAAGTCTGAGTTTGAGTTGCCCAACCACATGCTCTTTAGATATATACAACTCCGACACACCTTCAGAATACAATTCCCGACTGGTATTCCCAACATGGACAATAACCCCCTCATGGAGGTTATCAAAAGCTCAGACACAAAGAATTTGATTTCAGTCTTCTATAGTATGTTACTATTGCCTCCGGCTACCACATCGGCCTATGCGTTGAAGGCCAGATGGGAGGTGGACGTGGGAGCGACTGAGGATGAGGAATGGAGCGATGCTTTAGACCTGTGCAAACTAGTCTCCCCCAAACTCTCTGATCGCCTGACGCAGATCTTCATACTCCACCCATCTTACCTAACCCCTCTCAGGATATCCAGGTACAAACGGGATCAGAATGCCCTCTGTCCAATGTGTAATCAGGAAACTGGCATTTTCTATCATCTAATTTGGAGTTGCCCCAGGGTCCAGGGTTACTGGACACAAATAGTGCAATTTCTACATGACAACATGGGCTCCCCCCATACACTACACTCTAAGCCTTGCCTGCTGGGAATATACTCAGAACCAGAAATGAACAAATTCACCAAAGTATTCCTTAATGAAACACTTTTTCTCTGCACGGAAAGTTCTGGCAAGGTGATGGATGAGAGCCCAGCCACCTGACCTCAGTACGTGGATAGCAGAAGTTAATAATAGTTTACCATACAAAAAATTCATGGGGGGGCGTGGCTTGCCTGGAGAGAAGATGGCTGCTTGATCCACTAGCTCTCTCTCACCTCAGCCAACCTTGAGCCTCAAACGGGGTCTATTACTCCCAAAACATCTCTCAACGATGGGAACATCATCCCGTGGACCTTCTCAGAGCAGATCCCGATCCCCGCGAGGAACTGCCAGCAATACAGGCCACACGATCCCGGAGATCTTCCGGACACAACGGACAGCAATGGCGTCCTCTCCTCCCGCTTCAAACCCCTCTCTATCTCATTCAGAGATCACCCTCACCCCCACGGATGCTAGCAATGCACCGCAACCCCAGCAGCTACCGTCGCACCATCAGCCCAGCCTACTGGACTTACAAACAGTGGCGGCTGATATCAAGGATACCCTATTCTCGGCCATCACGGACCTGCACCATGAACTACAGGCCATCACAGGCCACATACAAAGAATGGAAGATAACGCCGTGAGGCAAACCTATACAGTGAAGAATATCCAGCATAAAGTCGACTGCCACACATTGCAGCTTAGAGACCTTCAAAGACATGTCGAAGACCTCGACAACCGCGGCCGCAGACATAACCTAAGGATAAGAGGAATCCCAGAATCCGTGGAGCATGACAGAATCTCTGCGGTTGTGACAGGCCTTTTCAATCACCTTTTAGACCGCCCAGAACACAATCAGATCGATATGGAACGCATCCATAGAGCCCTCCGCCCTAGAGGGAGAGAGTTGGACCCCCCGAGGGACATTATCTGTTACATTAATGACTTCTCCATCAAAGAAGAAATCCTGCAAAAAGCCCGCGAAAAAGCGGTAGTGAAATACAATGGACAATCCGTTCACATTTACCAAGATCTCTCTGCTATAACGCTGCGTCATCGTAAAGACTTACGCCCTCTGCTGGACGTCCTGAAAACAAAGGGAATTAGATATCGCTGGAAGTTCCCCTTTGGCTTATCAGCTACGTACCAGAGCCGCTCTGCCCTCCTCAGAGTGCCGGAGGACTTAGATGACTTCTGTCGCGCGCTGGACATCCCGTACACTCCGGTCCCGAACTGGTACTCTGAATTCAACATACAACAACCAAACCGCCCATCACATGGAGAGGAACCCATGGATGCCCACAACACCAGCTTCCGCAGACGACGCTCTCCTTACAACACTAGATCCGGCTCCTCTCATGGCTCACATTACCCGCCAACCAGCCCTATGACGGCACCCCTTCCTCGCAGGGCTCGCAGAGATCGCTGAAGACCCTAACAGGTAGTACATATACGTCAATGCCATTCCTTGCCCCCCACGATTCCTCTACCGATGCCTGACATACAACATGACAGATGTGGTCTGCCGGAGATTACTACAGAGACACACTGAAATGTGTCTTAGACAATACACCTTAACCGCCGGAACTCTCGACTGATGACCCCTGCCACGTCCGCAACCTTCTCCATTTACAGACATATATGACCCTTCCTCAACATCATCCACCCCCCTTGCCATGATCACGCTACCTCGAAATCTGTTCCTGTTCACATGATCCCCCTCAGTATGCTCCGCGGAGATGCTACACCTTCACAGCAAGACACCCAAGAATACAGACCGGCCTCATCGCACCCACACGCTCCACTTCCTCGGACCACCGAGAGACATGGCAACGACAGATATCACCTCCAGAACTTGCCAGATACCTCTTTAGAACACCCTCGGACTGACCTCCCTTCTTCCAGCAATCATCCCCAGTTTTTCTAGGTATTGTTTGTTATGCTTGCAAAATTTGTACCACTCTATAAGATAATTTACCTCCCGATAAGGGAAGACATGTTGGCCTTAGGCCTGATTTACAACGCAAAGTTAGCTATTTTTGCTACGTTCTAATGCAAAGTTTTATAATGATTAAATTCTATGGCTTACAGCATACTCCTCACTCAGCGCTATCACAGGGCGCCAGAGGACAAAGCTATAGATGCCCTACAAACACACCCCCACCCCCCAACCAACATAATCCTCTGTGGACAACCTGAGCTTGTTTCACAGTCCGGAAACGATGCTCCTGCAATAATCCACCCCACATCAACCTGCCCACACAAATGGGGATGATGCCACAAGTATTCTACCTCACCCCCGAGATGCTTACCGCACCTCGCCCTCCGCCAACAGTTCACCCATTAACACTACAGTCCTAACAACGCTTCCCACCACCCACTCCTACAGAAACCCCTTGTTTAAGTATGCTCAACAGTTTGCATACATTCCTATCTCCTGTCTGCTCACCTTGCTCCGCCTCCAGAATAAGCTCACCATGATAGACGGATAAAACTCCTATTATGCTCATATTATGATCATAGCACTTTACCCTAAACGGATCACCTAATGCGGAAGCATACCTGTCCCTCTCCACCCCACACTATGCCCACATCAAGAGGACATGCATTACCTTCATGATACAGGCCCAAGCTCCTCATGAGGTTCTCTCACACTAGGCACCTCCCCCGTCCCCAAACCGGGACTGCAGTAAACAGACTCATTGCTGCTCCAATGGTTGAACATTTCTCAGATTATATGATTGTTGTTTGATTATACTTTGCAAATTTCTCTGTTTCTGTCTTAAGATATGTCGTGAGTAAAACAACATTTCTGACACTGTGTTTTAAATGCCTATTTGTTATGTAACTCACATTCTAACGTTGGCACAATGTCTATACATGATGGCAAGAATCTCCTCATGCTAGATAGCAACAAATACCTACCACCGTACATCTCCCTACCACTCCTAAGCCCGACCTCCATGCACCAAACCCCAGTGTTCTCCTTTGGTGGGGTAATCAATCAACCACACAAAATACTCGCCCCAAAGTAAATATCTATCTACCCTCCCACGGGCTCTCCACCGTTCTTTGCTCACAGTACCCTACACTTTTTAGTTCTCAAATTACACTGCCAATTCCCCAACTCACCCCTCGCATATTAAGGCTGCAGGTGGGATAGACCTTTCGGATCCCTACCACACTTGTACTTTTCTATACCCAAATTTCTCGACAGACAAGCCAACCCCCACACAGTGGTGTTTATATTCTACCCAATTCTCACACCCACAAACCAATTAAACCCACTGAATTTTTACTGGCGAATATAATTTTTGTGGCCTAGAACACTGGCTCGGTGCTCTAATCGCCACACTTTGCCAGTTTTGTCTACCCCTCCTCCGTGTTACTTCCCCTTTACCCCACTATCCTTTCCTCTACCCTCCCCTCTAGGGTTTTCCTCCCCCCTACCACTACCCCTGCCCAGTCTTACACTCCTTAACGAGACACTCTTAAATCACCTAAATATGGTGCCGATCACGAAAAACGCGAACACTTCCAGTCTTAAAATAGTCTCCCTCAATGTAAAGGGGCTCAACACCCCAGAAAAATGCTCCAAACTTCTCCTTACAATGCACAGACTCCAGGCGAACATAGTGCTTTTACAGGAAACACACTTCCGCTCCGGCTGTACTCCTAAATTATCCAACATCCACTACCCGACTGCAATACACGCAACCAACCCTCTCCACAAAACTAAAGGAGTAACGATCCTTTTCGCTAAAAATTGCCCTCTGAACATCACTGACACCCTCATAGACCCAGAAGGTAGATACCTGTTCGTGAAAGGTTCAATCCTAAACAAAACTGTAACATTAGCGAACATTTACGCCCCAAACAAACATCAAGTCCCATTCTTTAGATCCATCACTACAGCTCTCACGAATTTCCAGGAAGGTACCCTCATACTGGGAGGTGACTTTAATGTCCCCCTGAACCCCATCCAAGATACATCCACTCACTCGTCGACACTACCATACAGAGCTCTCAAAGAAATCAAATCTTTACTCCAAAGACTGCTACTCCATGACACCTGGCGCACACTAAACCCCGACGCTAAGGACTATACCTTCTACTCTACACCACACGACCGCTACTCCAGGATAGACTACCTTTTCCTAACGCAAAACGATCTACCTCTACTCTATCGAACTTCCATCGAACCCAAGACTATATCTGATCATAATCCAATCTCCATGACTTTACAATTTCCTGACTCCACTCCTCGCTCTCGGACCTGGAGACTGGACTCTTCACTACTCTCCGATCCCACCATCTCAGCCGAAATAAAATCCACACTACAAGACTTTTTCCAAGAAAATAACCCAGAAGACACCTCACATCTTAATAATTGGGAAGCACATAAAAGTGTAATTAGGGGCGCCTTCCTCGCAGCAGCAGCTAAACGTAATAAAGAAAGAAGGAAACAACACTCAGACTTATTAGACAGGATCCGCAAACTGGAAGGATTACACAAACATTCCCAAGCACTTACAACCCTTAATGACCTAATACAGGCAAGAAAAGACCTACTAAACCTGCTAGATACACAGATACAACGTAAATACATACTCTCAAAAAAAAAATTCTATGAATTTGGCAATAAGGCCAGTAAAATGTTAGCGAGAGCCCTACAAGTCTCACGATCCAACAAGACGATACACCATATCACTACAGCAAATATTCAAACAATAAATGACATTAAATGATGCTTTTTAAACAATCATTTTGCACAGTGACCATTATTAGCATAATGAAATAAAAATCAACATTAGTGAATAAGTCCCAAATATAAAAAACGAAAAGCCAGAAAAAAATATTAAAATGTTGGTGAAGAGTCCAATATATTGGTGCCAAATCAAGCAAAAGAGAAGAGAATCCAAGAAGTGAGTGTCTCTATTAATTAATCCTGTGTCGCACTGTCCACCACACCTCAGTGACATATATCCACACCCTTACAGATGGCAAACTCACCAGCTGTTGAGGCCTTACACTCGCGTGTTTGGCCGGACATGGCTTTAACCCACTATCATGGGGGTTACCATGTGAGCACAGTCATCCACTGCTCAATATGCCGGACACCATTCATGGGATCAGGATTCCACATAAAGAATAAAAGAACGGCGGACCCAGGGAGCGGGTCACCTCACCGGTACTCAGCTGACGCTTCCTGGCTGCTCACAAACGATCTCCGCTCACTCCGCCGACTCTCCTCACTCTAATGTTAATAAGGGATTGCCGCGTAGCAATTCCTGTGTCCCCTTAGTGTGGAGAAGCTGAGAGATTGGCGCCCGCCCACGTGTCTAACTATTTGCATAAAGGAGTGATTGCCATGCTGTGTAGCCAACCCCATGACTAAGTCCGTATGACGAAACATGTCGGGGCGTGGCTACGCGGCAATCCCTTATTAACATTAGAGTGAGGAGAGTCGGCGGAGTGAGCGGAGATCGTTTGTGAGCAGCCAGGAAGCGTCAGCTGAGTACCGGTGAGGTGACCCGCAGGTCTTCAGGCTCCACACTCCCTGGGTCCGCCGTGACCGTTCTAGTGGTTATAGTGTCTTCTAAATCCCGCTGCATGTGTTACATCATCCTGTTTGCTGTGAAGTGTTGTGACTACATTTACCTGCCTGCTGTGATTTGCTGTGGAGCTTTCATGCCTTGTATTTTATGGATCATGTGAGTGTATTGGTTTTAGTTTCAGTTTGAATTAAATCTTTTAAAACGTTAATACACTATCTGGAGCAATTCTTTTATTCTTTATGTGGAATCCTGATCCCATGAATGGTGTCCGGCATATTGAGCAGTGGATGACTGTGCTCACATGGTAACCCCCATGATAGTGGGTTAAAGCCGTGTCCGGCCAAACACGCGAGTGTAAGGCCTCAACAGCTGGTGAGTTTGCCATCTGTAAGGGTGTGGATATATGTCACTGAGGTGTGGTGGACAGTGTGACACAGGATTAATTAATAGAGACACTCACTTCTTGGATCCTCTTCTCTTTTGCTTGATTTGGCACGAATATATTGGACTCTTCACCAACATTTTAATATTTTTTTCTGGCTTTTCGTTTTTTATATTTGGGACTTATTCACTAATGTTGATTTTTGTTTCATTATGTTAATAATGGTCACTGTGCAAAATGATTGTTTAAAAAGCATCATTTAATGTCATTTATTGTTTGAATATTTGCTGTAGTTATATTTTTGCCACTTTATATTCACAGTGTCCCAAGTGGAGGCTACACCACACTGGGGAAGTGTATTGTGGTTCATCACTTTATACACCAGAGTAATATATGGGTATAGGTAGACTGTATCTAATTTTTTTTAGAAATTTTTTTAGTCATTTTTGCACTCTTTAGCAAGAATTCATTGACTGGCCCTTTTATTTCATTCATTAGGCATATAGCGCCACTATTCATCCATAGGGTGTTTTTCAGACTTATAAGTATTTTCAGTTAAGTGGCAGCTTACAGGTGTTTTTACAATCCTAGGCGCAGAGGTGGAAAGACAGGTGTGGGCACTAATTTACAATTTCTCCTGGTCATCCGCAGTTTTCGATACACCATATCACTGATCCCTCAGGACGCAAAATTACCAAGTCCCCAGACATCGCTCGCCAATTCGTACAATACTACAGCAAACTATACAACCTAGCCTCCCCCTCCTCCACCACTGACAACACTACACGCCTCCAAATGATATCTGAATTTCTAAAACAATACGGCCCAAATCCCATATCAGACTCCATAGCCCAAGACTTGAACACCCCTCTCACACATGCCGAAGTCACCGACGCCCTAAAACAAATGAAAGCAGGTAAAAGCCCGGGACCTGACGGCCTTACAGCCAGTTACTACAAAACCCACGCAGAAATACTTACACCCCACTTCTTAAAGGCCTACAACTCCTTTGCTCAACCAGTCCTCCCCCCACGAGACCTTCTCACAGCTCACATAGCAGTAATCCCCAAACCAGATAAAGACCTATCCCTAGTCACCAACTACAGACCTATATCACTGCTTAATGTGGACCTTAAATGGTATGCTAAAACATTAGCTAACAGACTCCTGCCATTGATCCCCCAGCTTATTGATCTTGACCAGGTAGGCTTTGTCCCCGGTAGGGAAGCGAGAGACAACACTCTCAAAGCGCTTAATATACACCATTGGCTCACGTATACCAAAAACAAAGGATTCATGCTCTCGCTCGACGCGGAGAAGGCATTCGACAGAGTGGCCTGGGACTACATGAGGGAGACCCTCAAAGCCACAGGCCTTCCCCAAATGATGCTGAACTACATATCAGCTCTCTACTCTAACCCCACAGCAAAAGTCCTGGTTAACGGCCACCTGTCGGATGCCTTCTCCATGTCGAATGGCACAAGACAAGGTTGCCCACTATCCCCTTTAATCTTTATTCTCACCCTAGAACCCTTCCTCAAACGAATCAATACTAACCCCAACATTAAGGGGATTCAAATAAAACAACACACATATAAACTAGCTGCATTTGCAGACGACATCCTCCTATTTCTTACGGATCCTCTTACAACTATCCCAAACCTACTTAAAGACTTCCAAACCTTCCACACCCTTTCCAATCTCCAAATCAATTTCTCAAAATCTACCGCTCTCAACATCTCCCTACCCTCAGAACTATGTCAACATTGTAAACAGAACTTCCCATTCACTTGGAACAGACATTCAATCCCATATTTAGGCATTCAAATACCAACCTCCCTAGCGAACCTTTACGCTCGAAACTACCTCCCTCTCATCCAAAAAATACAAATAGACCTAACTAAATGGTCATTAGGACAATTCTCTTGGTTCGGCAGAGCCGCAATTATCAAAATGAATATCCTACCTAGAATTTTATATATTCTACAAACAATCCCAATCAAAATACCACCCTCATTCTTCTCCATATACCAAAAAGCTTGCACAACATTCATCTGGGGGAAAACACGCCCACGACTTAGCTTCAAGAGACTGACGAACCCCAAATCTTTAGGAGGTATAGGGCTCCCCGACATACGCAAATACCAACTAGCCTGTCACTTGGCAAGAATCATTGATTGGAATGTTAACACCAAACATAAAGCTTGGATTCAAATAGAACAATCACTTTCACGTATACCCATACACCACACACCATGGATCGATCCATCCTTCCTACCACCTGCCTACTCTCAACACCCGATGATCAACCCTACATTAAAAGCATTCCGCACCACATGTACTAAATATAATATCTCCTCAATAAAAGGCTCAATGACACCTTTACGCCTAAACCCTGAATTCACACCTGGAATGCATACTTCCTTCTTAGCAGACATTTGGCCCCATCCAACGATCAGAGCAAATCAATTTTTTGAGAGAGATAGTCTCCTATCCCAAACTAACCTAGCCTCAAAACTGCATATAGACAAGTTTCCATTCTGGACATATGTACAGTTACGAAACTTCTTCAATAGACCTTCTCCTGCACCGAATTGGTCCCGACCCACAACACCGTTCGAAACCCTCTGCTTAAACGAAGGCACGCTCACCCACCTAATCTCACAAACATATAACCTCCTGTTTAACGACCCCACCCATACAAAACACTGGACCAACCTCCAATGGGAACGAGATCTCTCCATTCAACTGAACGACCAAGACTGGGTTAACATATACACTTTGATTCATAAAGGTTCGATGAACGTGCAAGTCCAAGAAAACGCATACAAAATATTCTCTAGGTGGTATAGAACCCCACAGCTTCTACACCAATTTAACCGAACAATTCCCTCAACATGCTGGAGGTGTAACGCAGACACAGGTTCCATGTTACATATATGGTGGTCTTGCACCAAAATCCAACCTTTCTGGGTGAAAGTCCACAAACTGATCACGCAAATAATCACATATTCCCTAGATTTTGAACCACAAATGTTCCTTCTACATCACTCTAAGACGCGAATACCGGCATACCTCCATTCTTTAGCCATGCACTTAGTGAATGCTGCAAAAATGTGTATTCCCCTTAAATGGCGATCCACAGAACCACCTACCATAAAAGAATGGTTTCACCGCATTCAACAGACAAAGGTCATGGAAGACCTCATCCACCAATCCAAAGACTCACAGAATAAGTTTACAAAAACATGGACATGTTGGATACATTTCACCACTACGAACGAATATAAAATAACAATGACCTAACTGATCGTCCCAGACAGCTGCTAACTCTACAGTTTTATCCCTTTACCGATATCCCGATACTGACACCAACTGCCCCCCTCACCCCTTCCCCGTCATTGTCTACCGCGAGCGTCCTCTCCGCCACAACAAGAAGCACTAGATAACTACTCCCTCCTGGAAAGCTACTAACCCAGGGTCACTCCATAGACTCACCATCCTTCCTCTCCCGCATACACTTACCACCCCTTCTCCTCCTATGTTGTTTCTACTTTATTTTAATTTCTTTCTCTTTTATTCATTTTTACTCTATACACCCGCAAACACATTAGCAAACAGGATACATTATGCTTGGTAAATACGGAGCTAAACCTGAGCCACACATACACAATAATTCATAAAGACTTCCACCTCTCTCTACCCCACAGTATAAATACAATATCTTAGTCATGCATGTTACATCGAACGTTCACTGCAATGTGTGATAAATGCCATACCTATCCCCTGCGACTTGCCTTAAGAATGCCAACAGGAATGTATTGTTTTACCACGTAATTGTTGCGGCTGCGCCCGCACTCTCGCATCCTTTTGTGACATCATTTATTTCTTTATGTACCTGTCAACTTTTTCTGAAAAATTTAATAAAAACCTGTTAAAAAAAAAAAAAGCGTGCGTCTGGATCGCCCGGGGGTGGGTGGTGGCGGAGGGGTTCCTCCGCCTCTGCCGGGGATGGCCCCTTGCCGACTCCTTGGATCTCTTGTCGGGGGATCGGGCGGGCGGGTGGCTGTCGGCCCCGGCCTCGGGTGTGGACTGTGGGCGGGTCACTCGTGGACCTCTTTGGCGGGAGTCCTCTGCGTGGCGGGTGGACACTCGTTCCCCCTTTTGCTCTCCTGTACGGACGTTGTCTGAGGTTCCCAGACCAAGAGCCTCTGGGGGCCTCGGGCAGCGTCTGTCTGGGAGAGCGGGGGGTGGGGCGGGTGTCTGCTTGCCACGTGGAGGATTCCTGCCGGGGAGGTCTGTGGGTGATTTGTTTGCAGTCTGTGCCTGGGGCTGGGGTTGACAGCCACTCGCCCGCTTGGTCTCCTGGTGGGGGGTCTGGGGGGTTGGTGGGGGGCCATTTTTGGTGGAGGTGGAGGAGCCTTTCTGTCGCCACTTGTTCCCGGGTGGTCCAGACGCATGTTATACACCATTTGGACGTTTATCACTCTCTCCTTGACAACGACTTTCTACCTCTATGAACTTTTTACTCCATGTACTCTGCAATTTGGACTTTAAATGTTCATTGTCTAAAAAAAAAAAAAAAAAAAATTCATATACAAGCATAGAGAATGCTTGTCCAAATATAATAAAATTTGTGATAGATGGCTACAAGCTGCGGAAACCATTAGTTAGCATGACAATTCCTCCCCACCTCTCCTTTAACAGCAGCCAACTACAAGTCACCTGACACCAACATGGAAATGGACATGGAGGGAGCAAATATATATAGTGTACCATGTATGTCAAGTTTAATGTTTCCTGTCTTATAGAAAGTTGCGTGTCTCAGCATGAAGTATAATATCTAAGAAATGACATTTATACAACAAATGTTGTAATAATAGCCTTTGCCTCTTGGACATTTTCAAATGCAAAAACACTTTGAAAGTAAAAAAATCTAATCTCTTTATCAATTTAGGCCAATATGTATTCTGCTACATATTTTTGGTAAAAAAATCCCAATAAGCGCATATTGATTGGTTTGTGCAAAAGTTATCATGCCTACAAACTATGGGATAGATTTTTGGACTTTTTCTTTTTTTTATATTTTTTACTAGTAATGGCGGTGATCAGCGATTTTTAGCAGAACTGTGACATTGCGGACAAATCTGACACTAAGTGACACTTTTCGGGGACCAGTGACACTAATACAGTGATCAGTGCTAAATAAATGCACTGTCACTGTATAAATGACACTGGCAGGGAAGGGGTTAACATCAGGGATGATCAAAGGGTTAAGAGTGCTCCTAGGGAATGCTTTCTAACTGTGGGGGGAATGCTGACACTGGAGGAAAACAGAGATTCATGTTTTTGCTTAGCAGAAACATAAGATCTCCATTTTCCTCTCTGGCAGAATAGCGGTCTGCCTTGTTTACATAGGCAGGCCGCCATTCTGCCTCTCCTCGGAATGAATGTCGGGTCCAGGCGGCCATCGCTGATTGGCTCCAGTCAAATCACAGCGAGAGCGGGTCTCCGGCAGCACACACGCACGCCCCAGACCTGGAAGAAGTGAACAACGTACAGGTACGCTGTTTCGCGGCTGGGCTGCCCTGTCGCAGTATATGTGCCGTGGGTGGTCCAGAAGCAGTTATCGTGCTGTTAAGGGTAGTTACCATTACATTGCAATTTCCTTTTACGAGAATCCTCAGCTCCCCATTGCAGAAGCCCATTGGCAACTTAGCTTATGTGTTGATACCTATATTGGTTGCCTTTTTGCTTCTCATTTAGTGAGGACTGGAGGCTACAGTTTATGCTGGTCAGATGTGAGTTCACTTTAGTACCTCAAATATCTGAAGAAACCCTCAGTGCCTTATGCTGTTATATTTTCGCTCACTGGTATGCGCTGTCCTAAATAACAATTACTTGACAATATACTTAGTTATTTGCTACAATGTCTCGGGTCTAATTTCAGGTACCCTGAGGTGTCAGTGGGGCTGAGGCCTTTGTCAGTCAAGGTAAGAACAGAGGACCCAACATAAACAGCAGCTCCTGCGGGTGTAGCGCTACAATTGTAAATAGGCACTTTTTTTTGACACACTGACCATTATGCCGCGTACACACGGTCGGACTTTTCAGCTACAAAAGTCCGACAGCCTGTCCGACAGACTTCCGGCGGACTTTCGGCGGACTTGCGGCAGACTTTCTAACGAACGGACTTGCCTACACACGACCACACAAAAGTCCGACGGATTCGTACGTGATGACGTACAACGGACTAAAATAAGGAAGTTCATAGCCAGTAGCCAATAGCTGCCCTAGCGTGGGTTTTTGTCCGTCGGACTAGCACACAGACGAGCGGATTTCGGGGTCCGTCGTAGTTACGACGTAAAGATTTGAAGCATGTTTCAAATCTAAAGTCCGTCGGATTTGAGGCTAAAAAAGTCCGTTGAAAGTCCGGAGAAGCCCACACACGATCGGATTACCAGCCAGCTTTAGTCCGTCAGCGTCCGTTGGACTTTTGTAGACGAAAAGTCCGACCGTGTGTACGCGGCATTAATGTAAGCGTGCACTTCTTCTGACACACTGACCATTAATGTAAAGGAGCACTTCTTCTAACCTGCGGGTGTAGCGCTACAATTGTAAATAGGCACTTTTTTTTGACACACTGACCATTAATGTAAGCGTGCACTTCTTCTGACACACTGACCATTAATGTAAAGGAGCACTTCTTCTAACACACCCTGAGGTGTCAGTGGGGCTGAGGCCTTTGTCAGTCAAGGTAAGAACAGAGGACCCAACATAAACAGCAGCTCCTGCGGGTGTAGCGCTACAATTGTAAATAGGCACTTTTTTTTGACACACTGACCATTAATGTAAAGGAGCACTTCTTCTAACACACTGACCATTAATGTAAGCGTGCACTTCGTCTGACAAACTGACCATTAATG
Organism: Aquarana catesbeiana; assembly: GCF_042186555.1. Lineage (NCBI taxonomy): Eukaryota > Metazoa > Chordata > Amphibia > Anura > Ranidae > Aquarana > Aquarana catesbeiana. Next base: position 152,916,540 of record NC_133335.1, read on the forward strand.
TGAAGGGGCACTTCTTCTGACACACTGACCATTAATGTAAAGGAGCACTTCTTCTAACACACTGACCATTAATGTAAGCGTGCACTTTGTCTGACAAACTGACCATTAATGTGAAGGGGCACTTCTTCTGACACACTTACCATTAATGTAAAGGGGCACTTCTTCTGACACACTGACCATTAATGTAAAGGGGCACTTCTTCTGACACACTGACCATTAATGTAAAGGGGCACTTCTTTTGACAAACTGACCATTAATGTAAGCGGGCACTTCTTCTGACATACTGTGCATTAATGTAAGTGGGCACTTATTCTGACAAACAGACAAGTTATGTACATTGGCACTTCTGACACACCGGGTACAAATGAAAAAGGGATATTTTTTCTACACTGACCACCAATCTAATGGGGCATCTACACCAAGAACTAACATAACAGGGCATTTATATGCTTGAAGGTGAACCTCTGCCCCAATCTCAAGTCTTTTGCAGACTCTAACAGGTTTTCTACTAAGATTACCCTGTATTTGGCTCTATCCATCTTTCCATCAACTCCAGCTTCCCTGTTCCTGCTGAAGAAAAGCACCCCTACAACATGATGCTGCCACTACCATGCTTCAGGGTGGGGATGTGTGTTCAGGATGATGTGCAGTGTTAGTTTTCTGCCATACATAGCGTTTTGCTTTTAGGCCAAAAAGTTCATTTTTGGTCTCATCTGACCAGAGCACCTTCTTCCACATGTTTGCTTTGTCAGAATCATTGTGAAGAAATAAATATATTTTCATAAATTGAAGGTTTAAGACTAAATAAGCTCCAGAACAAAGGTCAGCTTCAGAGCACAGTCACCTGAGTTTTCAACCTTAGACATCCTGTGTTTTTCTCACTCTGTTGAAGGTCTGTAAACAAGCTGTTTGCAGAACTGAGACTATAACAATAAGTATGTACCTTCTTGCTCACTTAAAAAGTCAAGGATAAATCTATTTTATGATTGCTAAGTAAAATGTGTTTAAGGACACTTGGACCAGTGATAAAACCGTGAAAAACAGTAAACATCAACTAGCTTTCCAAGGTTAAAATACACCATATTCAAACAATGTATTAAGAAGCCTTGGGGAAATGTTTACCAAGCTGGACAACTTCTAATATACCTTGGTAAACAGAATCAGGCTAGTAGTAAAAACCTGAATTTCCACCTAAAATTCCTCACCACTGAAAAATACATATGTATTCATCTCATACACCATTTAAAATATGTGGACACTATACAATGAAGATCCCACTAGGAATATTAACATATATATTGATGTACAACCTCCATGGTCCATAATATAACTATGGAGTTTTTGTTTATGTATTTATGATAATATTTTAATAAGAACCGTACCATCTCCGCATATATATATCTAAAACCCATTTCACACTCCCGGGCGTCAGCGGTAAAGTGGCACTATTCTTAGCGCCGCTTTACTGTCATTTTAGCGGTGCTATTTGGCCGCTAGCTGGGCGGTTTTAACCCACTGCTAGCGACCGAAAAGGGGTTAAATCTGCCTGCAAAACACAGCTGGAGCGGCGTTTTGCCTGCGGTATCGCAAGCGCTGCCCCATTGATTTCAATGGGAGCAGCGGTGGAGGAACAGTGAGTTCACCGCTCCTTCACCGCTCCAAAGAAGCTGCTGGCAGGACTTTTTCTGACGCCCTGCCAGCGCACCGCTCCAGTGTGAAAGCTCTCGGGTTTTCACACTGGTGTGTATGGAGCAGCTGTTTTGGGGCAGTTTGCGGGCGCTATTTTTAACACTATAGCGCCTGCAAAAAGCTCCAGTGTGAAAGGGGTCTTAGAGTGTATGGTTATAAGGCTATAACCTCATGTATCATATCCCAAGATATAGATTCAAGTCATGATTTTATTGTCTGCTGGCATAATAATAATTTCATTATGTAATATGCATTACTCTGATTAGAAATATCCTATATACAAATTATTGTGTTTAGATATATATATCAGAAATATAGATATACGGTATCTCACAAAACTGAGTACACCCCTCACATTTTTGTAAATATTTTATCATATCTTTTCATGTGACAACACTGAAGAAATTACACTTTGCTACAATATAAAGTAGTGAGTGTACAGCTTGTTTAACAGTGCAAATTTGCTGTCCCCCCAAAATAACTCAACACACAGCCATTAATGTCTAAACTGCTGGCAACAAAAGTGAGCACACCCCAAAGTGAAAAAGTCCAAATTGAGGGCCATTTGCACTCCCCGATGTCATGTAACTCGTTAGTGTTACAAGGTCTCAGGTGTGAATGGGGAGCAGGTGTGTTAAATTTGGTGTTATCGCTCTCACTCTCTCATACTGGTCACTGGAAGTTCAACATGGGACCTCATGGCAAAGAACTCTCTGAGGAACTGAAAAAAAAAATTGTTGCTCTACATAAAAATGGCCAAGGCTATAAGAATTATTGCCAAGACCCTGAAACTGAGCTGCAGCACAGTGGCCAAGTTCATACAGCAGTTTAACAGGACGGGTTCCACTCAGAACAGGCCTTGCCATGGTCAACCAAAGAAGTTGAGTGCACAAGCTCAGCGTCATATCCAGAGGTTGTCTTTGGTAAATAGACATATGAGTGCTGGCAGCATTGCTGCAGAGGTTGAAGGAGTGGGGGGTCAGCCTGTCAGTGCTCAGACCATACGCCGCACACTGCATCAAATTGGTCTGCATGGCTGTCATACCAGAAGGAAGCCTGTTCTAAAGATGATACAGAAGAAAGCCTGCAAACGGTTTGCTGAAGACAAGCAGACTAAAGACATGGATTACTGGAACATGACCTGTGGTCTGATGAGACCAAGATAAACTTATTTGGTTCAGATGGTGTCAAGCGTGTGTGGCGGCAACCAGGTGAGGAGTACAAAAACAAGTGTGTCTTGTCTACAGTCAAGCATGGTGGTGGGAGTGTCATGGTCTGGGGCTGCATGAGTTCTGCCGGCACTGGGGAGCTACAGTTCATTGAGGGAACCATGAATGCCAACATGTACTGTGACATACTGAAGCAGAGCATGATCCCCTCCCTTTGGAGACTGGGCCGCAGGGCAGTATTCCAACATGATAACGACCCCAAACACACCTCCAAGACGACCACTGCCTTGCTAAAGAAGCTGAGGGTAAAGGTGATGGACTGGCCAAGCGTGTCTCCAGACCTAAACCCTATGGAGCATCTGTGGGGCATCCTCAAATGGAAGGTGGAGGATTGCAAGGTCTCTAACATCCATCAGCTGCGTGATGTCGTCATGGAGGTGTGGAAGAGGAAGCTGCACACTCACTACTTTACATTGTAGAAAAGTGGCATTTCTTCAGTGTTGTCACATGAAAATATATAATAAAATAGTTATCAAAATGCGAGGGGTGTACTCACTTTTGTGAGATACTGTATATTTATATATATATATATATATATATATATATATATATATATATATATATATATATATATATATAGTCAGGTCCATAAATATTGGGACATCAACACAATTCTAATCTTTTTGGCACATCATCAATAAATACAAGAGAACCAGTTCCATTGGCAGCCATACATGCCCACGCCATGACACTACCACCACCATGCTTCACTGATGAGGTGGTATGCTTTGGATCATGAACAGTTCCTTTCCTTCTCCATACTCTTCTCTTCCCATCACTCTGGTAGTTGATCTTGGTCTCATCTGTCCATAGGATGTTGTTCCAGAACTGTGAAGGCTTTTTTAGATGTTATTTGGAAAACTCTAATCTGGCCTTCCTGTTTTTGAGGCTCACTAATGGTTTACATCTTGTGGTGAACCCTCTGTATTCACTCTGGTGAAGTCTTCTCTTGATTGTTGACTCTGACACACATACACCTACCTTCTGGAGAGTGTTCTTGATCTAGCCAACTGTTGTGAAGGGTGTTTTCTTCACCAGGGAAAGAATTCTTCAGTCATCCACCACAGTTGTTTTCCGTGGTCTACCGGGTCTTTTGGTGTTGCTGAGCTCACCGATGCGTTCCTTCTTTTTAAGGATGTTCCAAACAGTTGATCTGACCACACCTAATGTTTTTGCTATCTCTCTGATGGGTTTGTTTTGTTTTTTCAGCCTAATGATGGTTTGCTTCACTGATAGTGACAGCTCTTTGGATCTCATATTGAGAGTTGACATCAACAGATTTCAAATGCAAATAGCACACTTGAAATGAACTCTGGACCTTTTATCTGCTCCTTGTAAATGGGATAATGAGGGACACACACCTGGCCATGGAACAGCTGAGCAGCCAATTGTCCCATTACTTTTGGTCCCTTAAAAGTGGGAGGCACATATACAAACTGTTGTAATTCCTACACCGTTCACCTGATTTGGATGTAAATACCCTCAAATTAAAGCTGAAAGTCTGCAGTTAAAGCACATGTTGTTTGTTTCATTTCACATCAATTGTGGTGGTGTACAGAGCCAAAAAGATTAGAATTGTGTCAATGTCCCAATGTTAATAGACCTGACTATATATATAGATAATTAATCATAATATGCACAGTGGTCTAGTGGATAGCACTTTTGCCTAGCAGCAAAAAGGGTCGCTGGTTCGGATCCCAACCATGACACTACCTGTGCCTGCGTGGGTTTCCTCCGGGTACTCCGGTTTCCTCCCACACTCCAAAGACATGCTGGTAGGTTAATTGGATCCTGTCTAAATTGTCCCTAGTATGTATGAATGTGAGTTAGGGACCTTAGATTGTAAGCTCCTTGAGGGTAGGGACTGATGCGAATGTACAATGTATATGTAAAGTGCTGCGTAAATTGACGGCGCTATATAAGTACCTGAAATAAACAATAAATAAATATAATATATATATATATATATATATATATATACTTACTTAAAAGTAGGATTAATGTTGACATGGTGAATGCCTTCCACAACCCGAAAATCACTACCATGCCCAACTGCAATGGCACAGTTCCTGCAGTCGAATCGAACATCTTGAGGATTGAACTTCTTTTTCTGTTCCACCTTAGCTTGTTTCACCTGTCGTTCAATGACAGATGATAACTGCAGATCCAAAATCTGTGACAGAAAACCAGAAACATATTAAATGGTCAATTACTTACTATTAAATTAACCCTAGCACTGCTTGGTACCACTTCACTTTTTGTACAGAGGATGGACAGATCATAATTAGTGTTTATCACATACATACATATTAGAGATTTTAATGTTTGTGAAAGACTAACTCCCCCCATCTTCCCCAGCCAGAATTAACAGATGGTGTCATTCATTCTGTATTTCCTATCATAGTTGCACAACTGTTTATCATAACCTAAGCATATTCAGAAAATATGGGGATTTAGTTTCACCATATTGCCATATAGTGCTAAGCTCACTACTATGTCAAAGTACTCCAATATCTGTGGGTCCTACGCTATCCATAGAATGGAACATCCTGCTTCTCTGAACCATGGGAGAAATACACTCCTCTATATGGGAGAACTAAAGGACTATTTCTCCCATGGTTCAGAGAAGCCGGATCTTCCATTCTATGGATAGCATAGGACCCACTGATATTGGGGTACTTTGACGTAGTAGTGGGCTTAGCACTATATGGCCATATGGTATAACTAAATCCCCATATTTTCTGAATATGCTTCGGACTCTAATGCCCCGTACACACGATTGCACATTCCGTCAAAAAAATCCATGTTTTATTTCCGACGGATGTTGGCTCAAACTTGTCTTGCATACACACGGTCACACAAATGTTGTCAGAAATTCCGAACTTCAAGAACGCGGTGACGTACAACATGTATGACGGCACTATAAAAGGGAAGTTTAATACCAAGTGCGCCACACTTTGGGCTCCTTCTGCTAATCTCGTGTTAGTAGAAGTTTGGTGAGAGACGATTCGCCCTTTTCCACCTCATGATTTTCAGATTGTTACTGCTCTTCAGTTTGTGCTCGTGGGTTCGTATCTGGTTTTCAATGTGTGTAGTCAGTTCGCATTTGTTTTTCAGTGCGTATTTTATAGTACATATTTGATTTCCAGTGCGTTCTTGTGCGCTCGTTTCTGATTTTCAGCTCGCTCTTCTCAGGCCTTTCTGTTTTTCAGTGCTTTCTGTTAGTTCGTTCTGACCAGCCGACCATTTTGAAGCCATGAGGACCCTCACCCCGGACCAGAGGGTTTTTAACTACCGGCTGGCCAGAGCCTGAAGAGTGGTGGAGAACGCTTTCGGGATTATGGCCAGCCGGTTCCGCCTATTCCTTATGGCAATCAACATGGCGGAATATAAACTTAACCATATAATCCTTGCATGCTGCATTCTCCACAACTGTTTAAGGTGAAATTCAATTAACTTTGTGGCCTCAGTTGGGCCTGAGGCTGGACTTCAAGAAGAAACCCTATCGGCACTTTAAGCTGGCTGTCCTGGCTTGCCCCCCCAAAGCACCCGCGAAGTAAGACAGAAGTATGTTGAGTACTTTGCGGGTAGGGGGGCCATTGATATGCACGAAAATGTTTAAGAAACATTTTAAAAATAAATATTTTAGTTAAACTGAAATAAGATTTCCTTTTATTTACTGCTTGTGTTTCTTTTATCTGTCTCCTAGGTTATCCAATGGGCTTTTCTTTTTGGCAATTTTCTTCAATTGTGCAAATGTAATTTATTTCATACATGAGGTGACAATCTCTTCTTCAGCGAACTATTATGTTGTGGGTCTGATACACACACCTTGTTTTTGTTGTTAATGTATGTAATGCATTACTGATAAAAATATTCAACATTTTCAGCACCATGAATTCATTTTTGGGAGTCACGAAAATGGCCTGATTGTTGCAAATTATAAAGCACTGTGAGAGTTATTTACTAAAGGAAAATCCACTTTGCACTCCAAGTGTACTGCAACAGTGCACTTGAAACTGCACTTGAAACTGAAAGTGCACTTGTAGTGCAAAGTGGATTTGCCTTTAGTAAATAACCCCCATTGTCACTGTAAACACCAACTTAGTCCAAAAACTGCTATTGAGCATTGAAAGAAGAAGCCACACATTGTTGAGTAGAAAACTTTATACTCTGTGCACATTCACGTGTGCATTAGAAAAGGGTTTTTGAACAAACCAACATATTTTTGTAATAACATTTTTGGTTTTGACAGTACAAATAGCCTTTTTTGTGTTAAACAGACATGTTTAAAACCATAAAACAATACACAACTCAGGAACTTGCAAAATTCAACTTTGATAATTTGAAGGCAATATCAGACATTAGTATGTCCAAACTGTGTTGATATTGCCTTCATCAGATGGGGTGATGTCACCCCTGTAAAAGCCAAATTTTGAAGATGCACACAAATTGAGAGTCAAAATGGGGATTTCCCTCCTGATCCCATGCCTAATGTCAACATGTGCTAGCTCCCATCATGGGGGATCAATGGATGTGTTTCGGGGGTGCAACCCCTTCCTCTCAGCTTATTGAGTTGCGAGGAAGGGGTTGCATCCACAAAACGTGTACATTGATATCCCGTGATGGCAGATAGCACATGTTGACACACTGTGTGCATCTTCAAAATTTGGCTTTCAATATACTTCAAAAAAGTTTTAAAAATCTTAAAAATATAAACAAATGGAAGAATTTAGGTGTGTTTTAGATTCTGCCTAAAACATCAATGATGTTTTTGAGTCTTTTTTCAACATTACTGATGTCTTCCTTGAGCTTCTGTAAATCCCGATTGCACACCATGATCTCCCAGGTGAGGACGTGTGCACTTGCACTTGTAAAATTAGTTTCTTCTTCCACAACATCCACATCACCTAAAATCAAAAAACACACCATGTATTATAAATATGCAGGCATACATCTATTACCTGAAGTTGTGGTCTCAGACACTCACCTGTTTTGGTCACTATTTCGCCCACTTCAAAAACCTCTCCTTCCTCCACATCCTCTGGTTGTGGTGTTGGTATTTCCCCTTCTTTAGGAGGTGGGGGGTCCCTGGTGTCCTCTGATGTCCTGAGTCTTTTCTCCCCTATGTGAATAAAAAAAAAAGGTATACTTAGCACACAGGTATTTAAGGGCAGAAATAGGAATCTGAAACATTGCTTGGAAGTGTCGTACAATTGTCTTTTGGGGCAGAGTTCCAAGCTGAAGACGTTTTTTTTTTCCCCTTTCTAAAGCTGGAATACTTACCTTTTTTGTACAATTTTCACACATGGTGACACCCCTAGTATCCACTGGAGCACCTGTGTGGGACACCCTAAAAAGTTTGTTCTTGTGTTCCACACTAGTGCTGCGTCTAGATGTGTAAACAGCTGCTGAGTGTCCTCTCCTTACACTGAATCAAGTTTACATTTTCATTCTAGTTGCAAACCCATCTAGACAACAATGTACTAAACTTCTTTGAATACAAATAAGCCTGAACAAATGTAGTTAACCTGTATCTGCCAAAAACATTGTATTAGTGGGCGAATGAATGATGTTTACTATGAACGATTACTGTGCCCACGAACCTGAAAGTTGCTATTTTAAACTGTACAACAGTAAAGAAAAACACATGGAGCAGCACGAACGTAATAATAATAATAGAAACACAGGACAAATACTTTTTAGAAGCAGTTTCCTGATCTTTCTGTAGTGATCTTGCTCCCTCAATTTCAGGTCTGACCATCGTTTCCTCAGTTGATCCTTGGATCGCCGTACCCCAAAATTCTTCTGCAGACTTTTCACAACTTTAGCCATGATCTTGGCCTTTCTCACATTTGGGTTTGGGTAAAGTCCATATGCTTCCCATCATAGTCGGCCCTTTTCAAGATGTCCACCATCTCCACCATCTCGACAAAGGACATATTTGAGGCTTTAAATCTCCTCTGGGATCGGGATGTTCGTGGCTCCGGGCTTTCATCGTTGCTGCTCTCCTCTGCACGCACTTGCTCTTTCTCCGCCATGTGCTCTCCCACTGCGCTGAAAGAGAAGGCGCAGGAACAGACTAGAAAGAACGTCAGGGGCGGGCGGAGTTTCACGCATGCGCAGTGTATGAAGAGCGTAACACACGTGCGTATCGGAAGTGCCGATTGTTAAAACGAAGGTACAATTTTAACTTGGTGCATCAGTGGCCTATACTGCTTATAGATTGAGGCCTATATTGGGATAAGATTAGGAGAGTTTAGCCTGACATTAGGGTTTGTCTTGTGTTGTGTCTTGCAGAGAAAATGGATCTATTCAATGATGAGGACTTTATCCCCATATTCATTGATATGTACAGGGAGCTGCCCTGTCTGTGGCAGGTAAACCACCCCTTTTATAACAATAAAACAAAGAGGAAGGCAGCACTGGATCAATTGCCGGAATTTGTGAAGCTGGTGATCCCCACGGCAGACATCCCCTATTTGAAGGCCCTAATTGGTGGCATGAGGAGCACTTAAAAATAGGAAGCGCAAGAAGGTCCAGGATTCCCAGAGATCAGGAGCTGCAGCAGATGACATTTATGTACCCAGGCTGTGGTACTATGACAGACTGCATTTTCTGGCAGGCCAGACTGAACCCAGGCCAGCACTCTCCAGTCTTCCTTCAAGGCTTCCTTCCACCTCAGCTGAGGCTTCCGATGTCCAACCTGGGTCTTCCAGCCAGGAAGAAGTAGAGGATCCCAGCTTGAGCCAGGTATAGCATTGTTCAACATATTTCTAGTCAAATAATTAATGATGTTAACTAGATGTTATTATTGATCAGTAATTTCTGATTTTACAAAGTGTTTTACATATCAATAGACAGTAGTGGCCGCAAATGATTGGGACAAGAACGAAAAATGCTGGGGTCACAATGATAATCTTTTCTATTTATTAACATTCAATTTGCAACAGTCATGAGCTGAAAATTGTGTGTGATTGATGAACCAAAAACTAAAACTATGTCCCTTTTTCATACACAGGAAAGTCTCAGCCAGGAGGAGGTTGTGGAAAGTGGCAGCCAGGAGGTGGCTGGGCCCAGTAGCCTGCCTGAATCCCAGGTCCCTCCCCTCCGCCTTCCAAAAAAAAGTCCCAGGAAGAGGAGTAACCTGGAGGAGGCAGCACTTCGCCTAATTCGGAAGGCTACTGTGGCCCTCAGAACCCCCCCAATAATCAAGACGACTATGCCTACATGGCAGCCTGCAAAATGCAGGAAATGGAGGAGGGCCAACGCCTCTTATGTGAGGAAGTTATGTTACAAGCCCTAAATAAGGGGTTGAGGGGCGAACTCACAAGCCAAAGCTACGTTTGTGAGTTCAACAATGGTCCTCCTCCTCCACCTCCTGCCACAACTACAACACCAGAGCCACAGCCTGGAAGCAAGCGTGGAAGGAAGACAAGAAAGTGATGGCCTGGGTTCAGTCTGGTCTGACAAAAGACGCAGGCTGTGGTAAGACCACAGCCTGGGGACAGATATGTTATCTGCTGCTGTTCCTGATCTCTTGTAGTCCTGGACCGGATTGTGCTCACTATTATAAGGACTCCTCAGGCCACCAATTTTGACTGTAAAATAATTGATGTCTGCCCAGGGGTACAAAGGCTTCACAAATCTCACCAGTTTCTCCAGCGTAGCCTTCCTCTTTATTTTGTTCTGACCCATAATAAATGGCTATTTATTTTTCACAAATCAGAGGGTTGGTCTGGTTCATGGTGCAACACCCATCAATCAGGCACCTCACCCCAATAATCATAGAAAAGAGCTGGAGGTTGAGGGGATTTTAACGGTGCCAATGAGGATGCAAAAAATTTTTACATAAGTTAAAATAACCAATGAATTTTATTATTACAGAGTTAAAAGATACAAAATAAACATTCACAATAATAACAAATATTTAGTGGTTGTATTGAATAATCAATTCAAAATAGGTAGAAGGTACATTGCACACTAGCCCAACATGTTTCACTATTTGATTCTTATGGGGATGTGCAAAATCAGGATAGAATTCAAATGAGAACACTAAACAAAATGAAAAAAATAAATTATTTTAACAAACATATAAGTTATATAAATATGAAAAATAATAAGTGAGCTTGGTCTCCAAAGAACACCACAGATAAAGCCACTCACCCAAACAACAGTTGCCACCAGCAACAAACCATTCAACAATCCCCCTAGCTACCCCAGGTTGAGGAAATCGGTCAGAATTGTGGCCATAGAGGACAGAAGGACGAGACTATAGAACAAAAAATCATTGTAGAATTAATGACTAAATTGATGAATATCTGGTTCAAATAGATATAGAACAAGAGGGACAATTGTCTCATATAGTAAATACTTACAAAGAAATATGCGTGTCTGTCCATAAAATGGAAAGGCTTAAAGGCAGCTTTGAAATACCTGCTTGAAATTAAGTGCAGGAAACAAGCTGAAAGAGACATGGAAAAGGAAAATCTAAATTCTGATATAGGAGATGTAGATGTGAAACATAACTGTTGTCAAAAATAAGAATTACAAGAGAATTCTTTTTTTTTTTATTTTATTTTTTTTTAAATCTTTATTTAATTTTTCAAAAATTTACAATACAAATACCCCTTCAGCTGGGTGGATCTCAAGAAATCTTATGACAATATTTTTCTGTTCCACAACATAAATTTAAACAAATCAAATACCTCCCCAACTATCCCCCCCCCTTTCACCCCCACCCTCCTTTCCCCCACAGACTATTTTCTTCCCTTCTAGGCAATTCTTATCGACATTACTTCTAACCAAAGTATTATTATGTCATTGCTTCCATATATCTATCTGTTTTTTTAAAGGCCCCCCAGATACTCCATTTGCCCTTCTCCTCCTCTTGGTCCCTATCTGGGAGCTCTTCTTTCTCAACTCTCTCTAATCTATAAATTTCATTCACTTTAGCGATCCAGTCCTTAATCTTCGGTGCTTCCAATTCCTGCCATTTCTTTGGGATTACATTCTTTGCAGCATTAAGTAGTACTGGGATTAATGAGGATTTATACCCTCTTTTTCCTCCCTCCAGCTCATGGAACAAACAGCTCCATGGGTCATACTGTATGCCCTTACCTGTTGTTATCTCCTCTATTAGCCTGATCACTTCCCGCCAGAATATTTTAATTTTAGGGCAGTCCCATCATAGGTGCGCCATAGTTCCCGATGTTCCACACCCTCGCCAACAGTTGGGGGACTTATCCGGTGAAAACTTACTCACTCTAGCCGGTGTCATATACCACCTGGCTAAGCACTTTTAGTTGCTCTCCCTTGTTTTCATGTCAACTGCAGTTCCATGCATCGCTCCCAGGATACTCTTCTCCATTCCCCTATCACAGCGAGTTCCCAGTTCTTCCTCCCATTTTTGATAAATGGAGGTGGGTCCTGCCCCCCTCCATTCATCAAAATTTTATACATTTCGGAAATATTCCTCTTTACTCCGTCCCTACAAAATAGTTTCTCTATCCCTCTATAATCCGCTTCCTCCCTTAAGGGGCCAGGAAGACTTCTAACAAAGTGCTTAAGTTGACTATACCGCCACCCATTCAATGACATTACATCCCTTTGTGATACTAATTCTTGAAATTATCGTATTTTGCCTCCACTTATTATATCCCTTAATTGTGCAACCCTATCCAAAATCCAGTTTCCTCCTATTTTCACTATCCCTGGGGGAAGTTATCTTTTAAAAAAAATTAAAGGAGAATTATAATTCCACTTATTTGTGTGATGGACCTGGTCCCAAATTTTAAATGTGAGGTGCGTTATGTAGTGCGTATCTTTACCTAAACTCCTGTAGTGCGAGGGGGTTCCATATCATGTGATTCAAACGTACATTACTTAACCCTGTTTCTAAATTAACCCACCTTTTGTTTTTACCACTTTTTCCCCACTCCAGTGCCCGTGATATTACAGACGCTTTGTAATAATTTCTAAAGTCGGGGATAGCTAACCCCCCCCCCCGTACTTTATCTCTATCAAAACACTGCATACGCTATCCTAGGGTTCTTATTACCCCATACATATCTATTTATTAAATCTATCAGAACTCTGAAAAAATCTTGCGGAAGGGGAATGGGTAGCATCTGCATTTTATATAACACCTTGGGTGCAAGCACCATTTTTACTCGCCCTATCCATGAGACAGGACCGTGTGATATTCTTTTTATTTCAGCTCTTATTTCGTTCAAAAGGGGAATATAGTTAATCTTATACACTTTCCCCCCAGAGCCTACTAGCTTGACCCCCAGGTACTTTATATTGTCTCTCCATGGGAAATGGAACACCTCGGCGAGTCTACTAGCTTCCTGTTTATTTATGTTGATCTTTAATGCTTCTGACTTCTCTATGTTTATTTTAAAGTTTGAAAGTTCACTAAATTTCCTCATTATAGCCAACAGATTAGGTATTGAAATTCTAGGTTTTGAGATATAGAAGAGTACATCATCGGCAAATGCAGCCAGTTTATGTTCCTCCTCACCCACCATACAGCCGCTAATATCCGGATGTTTTCGGATCGTATTGAGGAGGGGTTCTAGGGTTAAGACAAATAGGAGCGGGGACAATGGACAGCCTTGCCTGGTTCCATTCTCCATGACAAACTGTGCTGAGGGTAGGTTATTCACCCTTACAAAGGCAGTGGGTTGATTATAAAGAATTTTTATCCATTTTAACATTGTTGGCCCCACTCCCATTGCCTCTAGCGTGCTAAACATGAATCCCCAGTCTACTCTGTCGAACGCCTTTTCGGCATCTATCGACAGAAGTAGCCCTGGGGATCCACCTGCCTTAAATGCCTCCATTATAAGAAGAGACCGCACCCCGTTGTCTCTGCCTTCTCTCCCTGGGACAAACCCCACCTGGTCCGGATGGACCAGGTAGGCCATTTTCTCCCTAAACCTGAGTGCCAACACCTTGGCATAAAGTTTGGTATCTGCGTTCAAAAGCGCAATTGGCCTATAAATCGAACCCAGGGTGCGGTCTCTCCCTTCTTTAGGAATAAGAGTAACCGCTGCCAGTAGAGCGTCTCTACAAAGTTCTCCCTGCCTTCCCAGCCCATTCCACATCTGGCAGAGCCGTGGGACCAGGGATTCTTTAAATTTTTTATAGAAACTGGCTGTGAAGCCATCCGGCCCGGGACTCTTACCCGTGGGGGATTGCTTCAAAGCCCTATATACCTCCTCCTCCAAAATCGGTCTCTCTAGCTCCATTGAATCTATTTCTGATAAAATGGGGAGGCCCGCCCCCTTTAAGAATTCTCTCACCTTCTCCTCCTTCTCCCCATCCCGGTTTTCCCTTTGCCCAACTGAGTAAAGAGAAGAAAAGAACTGTTTAAATTCCTCCCCTATTTCTTTTGAGGAGTGTCTCATTTCACCTCTTTTATTTTTAACCTTCTCTATGTAGTTCTCCTCCTTTTTTTCCTGATAGTTGAGGCCAGGTGTCTCCCCACCTTATTTCCCTTCATATGGAAGTTTTTTAGATGTTTATTCCTAATTTTAAAGGATTCTTCTTCTAGTAATTCCCTTAACTCCTCTCTTTTTATTATCAGTTCTCTAAATACTGTTCTTTCCTCCCCCTGTTGGCTTTATGGAGTTGTTCTAGTTGATGTATTTTTTTCTATGAGACTCTCTTTCTTTTTCCTTCTTTCTCTCTTCTCCCCCGTGCCGATCGAAATTAACACCCCCCTTAGGTAAGCCTTAAAGGTCTCCCAAATGACCGTCCCTGAGATCTCCTCAGATTCATTGTTAAGAAAAAACCCATCAATCTCCCGCTGGATTCTCTCAACAATAGATTCTTTCTCTAAGAGGTTTTCATTTAACCGCCATGTGTATGGCATCCTTTGTAGACCCTTAATCTCTAGTATCATCATAACAGGAGCATGGTCTGATATAGTCTGAATCTCTATCTTTGAACCCACTATCGAGTCTAATAAACTGTGAGTTACAATCAGCTAATCCAGCCTTGAATAGGTCTTGTGGACCGGTGAAAAGTAGGTGTAATCCCTCTCCTTAGGGTGCTGCACCCTCCATACATCAATCAAATGATGATCGTGCAATTTTCTCCCTAGGCCCAGCAACCTATTTTTACCTGCCCTCCCGGTTCCAGCTGACCTATCCAAGGCCGGTTCTAGACAGAAGTTGAAATCTCCTGCCAGGATCACTTCCCCCTCTTTAAATTCCTCTAAACTATTCAGGGTCCGGGAGAGGTATTTTATCGGGTCTCTGTTTGGACAGTAAACGTTAGCCAATGTAAAAATCTTTTCACCCAGTTTTATTTTAATAAATAGGAAACGCCCCTCTATGTCCACCCTCTTATCTAGCAATGTGAACTTCATCCGTTTTGAGAACCCAATAACCACTCCCTTCGCCCTTTTAGTGGGGGAATCACTATAGATCCATGCCGGGAAATTTCTTAAGTCCAGCTTAATGCCCTCCTCGCACACCAGGTGTGTCTCCTGCAAAAAAACAATATCTGTGTCATACATCTGTAATTCTTTGGTTAGTTTATGCCTTTTCCCTGGAGAGTTTAGCCCTTTTACATTATATGACAGGCATCTAACTTCCATTTCCGCCCGTCTTTAGGCATGCTCTTGTATCGCACAAATACCCCTCTACCTTTTCCCAGATTTGTCCTGGGATCATTACCCAATAGAAAAAAACAAAAAAAACTATACAAAAAATCTGCGGGGACCCCCCCCCCAAAGTTTATTGTCCATAGTAGGGCTCTTAGCTTGGGTTTCTTTTAAGTATTTTTGAATGGTACTTGTGTTTAAGCTATCTCTTGGTTTTTTAGCCTCCAAAGCCTTATTAGAACGTCCTTTCATATTCATCACCCCCTGCTCAGCACTTCTCCTTTGCTAGTTGTCAGTGCCTCCTTACTCTGCTCTGCTACCCCCTCCATACGCCATTCCAAGTATCCAAGCAAAAGTTCACTGCATGTACAATACACATAGGGTTTCTTTCAGCTTCAGCTGATCCTACCTTGTGTTGTCTTGCTGCCAAGGGTCACAGGGATCACAGACATGCACACCGGACTTTTGTTCACTGCTGGGCTGGCGGGGGCGTTCTCGACAATTGCTTCATGGCTCCACAGACTCGGGAGGCTTCCACTTCTTCTCTGTGTGGTTCCAGCACTAGCCACCGCGGGGGTCCGGTGTTGAGGACATATAGTCCGACTTCCGCTCCAGCCTTGGATGAGAGGGAGGGGTGAGAGGGGAAAGAGGAGGCACAGGCCCCCTACAGGGCCGGGGAGCCAGCGGGCCGGGCAAGGATCGGGAGTCGGGATCCGAGGGATATTACTGCACGGGGAGTGCGTCCCCTCGAGGCGAACCGGGAGCTTCAACAATGCTTCTCCCCTACGCTCTCACTGCTTGGCGTGCTGCTACCGGTCTCCTCTTTTGGTACATCACCCCTGCTGACCACTGGTAGCTGACCACTGATTGGTATGGTGGGTTTACAGGGACCGGCGCGAGCTCTCACCCCACGCTGTCCCTCCCGCCTTCATCCTCGCTGCTTTCCTCCTCCGCTGACCTCCACAGCCCCACCGCAAGACCCCTCCCCCGACCCTTGCACGTCACATCCTCTGATGGGCTCAACCTACAAGAGAATTATAATGTGTGATAGTGAAAGATATGAGATAGCAAGGATAGCTAAGTTTATTAAAGAGTTAAGAGAGAGAGAATGTCTCCAGTGAGTCTAAATTTATAGGGTGGAAGGAGCGCTGATAATAAGATGATCCTAGGTTGTGTAGATAAGTAACAGCCATAAGACAATAGTGAGGTAAACTTAATGAGAACAGTTTGTAATAAATAGGTGAATCAATCAAGAGAATAACAAATAGCAGGCTGGAGCCAGGCTTACCAGTTTTATAAGCGCCGCATGATAGAGTGTAGCCCTCCGGCTCTGGCTGAACGAACAGCTAGATAAGCCAGTTTTATCTGTCCTCCTTGAGGCGGATGAGAGAATGCCAAAGCGCATGCGCAGGATACCGGGAAGTCCCTAAAACGACATCACCCATAGGGCTATGCGAGGGAGGGAGGAGTCAAGTCCATCCATAGAAATTGTAGGGCGAACGTGAATAGACCCAGCATCCCCGCAAAAGCCCAGGGGATGCAGAGATGGAAAACAATCACCAATGATGGTGTAATCCAGGGCGGCACAAACTGCCACCCATTGGATTAGGGAGGCCCGGAAGCGCAGCTAGGCGTAGAGTGAGCATGCACTAAGATGACAAAGCATGCCTTGGGCATCCGTATGAAAACTAAAGACCTGATCCTTAAAAGGGATAAAAGGGGAACCAGGAACCGGCATGGAAGGGCTGGAAAGGAATCACTGAGGGAGGGCAGAGGGGCACAAGAGCAGGACCACAAAAACTCTAGCCTGTCTGGGTGTCTATATGGGGAACCAAGCTCACTCACAGAAGATATATGATATAACGAATGGTATTTATGTAGAAAAGTTCAAACGCAAATATATATTTAATAATAAACATAATGCTATTCATGAACAACAAGAATACTTATATAGCAATAAGATTAAATAAATAAAAAAATAAAAACAATAGCACATGAGAACAAAGGGAAGGGGGGGGGGGGGAGAAACACAACTCCACAAAATAAAATAAAATTAAATTAAATTAAAATGAAACAGCCAAACATGGAAAACAGCCAATGAAGAGAAGTACCCTAGGGGGCAAACATTCATTGAAGTTAAAGAACTTGAAACTTAGGCTCTCGTTAAATCCAGGCAATAATGTAGCTTTGAGATCGTAAATCCAACGAGCCTCAAGCTGTAACAGAATACAGTCAACACTACCCCTCAGGAGTCCAAAGGGACATGTTCAAGTGCCAAAAATTTGATATATTGGGGATTGAAATCATGATGTATGCCAACATGTCGGCCGATGGCAGTATCCATCCTATTTTTTTTGATTGGCTTAATATGGTCTCGTATTCGTTTAAAAAACTGTCGTTTCGTCTTCCCAATGTAGAAGCCACCGCACAGACGCTGAGCCACATAAATAACCCCTGGTGTCTGGCAGGTGACCCTACACTGGATAGAATGCCATTTACCATTAGGAAGTCTAAATTTGGGTTTTCAATCGACATATTGGTAGACATCACAGGCCCCGCAGGGAAAAGTGCCCCAATTAATTTGGGTTATAGAAGCCGGAATACTTTCAAAATGGCTATAAACCAGATGATCCCTGAGGGACGGAGCACGTCTGAAGGTAATCTCAGGAAGGATCTTCCTGAGAATTGGGGCACTTTTCCCTGCCCCTCGGGTCCCAATGCATGTGCCCGGTGGCCGCGATGTCCGCCGGGCACCCGCGATTGCCCGGTAACTGAGCAGGACCGTGGATCTGTGTGTGTAAACACACAGATCCACGTCCTGTCAGATAGGAGGAGACCGATGGTGTGTTCCTTGTACAATGGAACACTGATCGGTCTCGTCCCCTTGTGAGTCCCCTCCCCCCACAGTTAGAATCACTCCTTAGGAACATAATTAACCCCTACAGCGCCCCCTCCTGGTTAACCCCTTCATTGCCAGTCACATTTATACGGTAATCAATGCATTTTTATAGCACGGATCGCTGTATAAATGTAAATGGTCCCAAAAATGTGTCAAAAGTGTCCGAAGTGTCCGCCGCAATATCACAGTCACGATAAAATTCGCAGATCGCCGCCATTACTAGTAAAAAAATAAAAATAAAAATGCTATAAATCTATCCCCTTATTTTGTAGACGCTATAACTTTTGCGCAATCCAATAAATATACGCTTATTGCAATATTTTTTACCAAAAATATGTAGAAGAATACGTATCGCCCTAAACTGAGGAAAAAATGTGTTTAAAAAAAAAAATGGATGTTTATTATAGCAAAAAGTAAAAAATATTGTGTTTTTTTCAAACTTGTCACTCTTGTTTTGTTTGTAGTGCAAGATATAAAAACCGCAGAGGTGATCAAATACCACCAAAAGAAAGCTCTATTAGTGGGGAAAAAATGCTAAAAATTTAATTTGGGTACAGTGTTGCATGATCGCGCAATTGTTATTCAAAATGCGACAGCGCTGAAAGCTGAAAATTAGCTTGGGCAGGAAGGGGGTGAAAATGCCCTGTATGGAAGTGGCTAAGTTTACCTCACTATTGTCTTATGGCTGTTACTTATCTACACAACCCAGGATCTTTCTATTATCAGTGCTCCTTCCAGCCTATAAATTTAGACTCACTGGAGACATTCTCTCTCTATTAACTCTTTAATAAACTTAGCTATCCTTGCTATCTCAGATCTTTCACTATCACACATTAGAATTCTCTTGATCTCAAATTTTGTTTGTTGGAAATTCCGATGGAAAATGTCCGATGGCGCCTACACACGGTCGGAATTTCCGACAACAAGCTCCCATCGAACATTTCTCGTTAGAAAATCCGACCATGTGTACGCAGCATAAGAGGAAGAGACTTTAGCTCCCAGTGGCATTGTGGTGTAGGGATGGTGCATTGTAATTTTAAAGCGGAGGGCCACCCGTAAAAAAAAATGCCACCAAAATTCCTAAAAAAATAAAAAAAACATTTGGAAACATTTTTTTTTTTTATACTTACCTAAACCCTTGTTGCTAGGCAGTCTTCCTAATCTGCCTCTTCCTATTCCGCGGCATGTTCTTCTCCTCGGTGAGCGGCCCCGTTGTCTTCTGGGAACTGTGTGTGTTCCCAGAACACCACGGGGCCATTCACAGATCGCTGCGCCGCTTGCGCGTGCGCAGTAGGAAACTGGCAGTGAAGCCGCAAGGCTCCACTGCCTGTTTCCCTTACCTAGGATGGCGGTGCCGGGACCCGAGAGCCGAGGGACGGTTCGGCCTCGGGCGGCCGACATCGCGGGCACCCAGGACAGGTAAGTCTACTTATTTAAAGTCAGCAGGTACAGTGTTTGTAGCTGCTGACTTTAAAAGTTTTTTTTAGCTGGCCGGAATCCCGCTTTAATGAGCTGAGAAGAGGAAGAGGTGAGGATTTACAGAGAAACCAAGGCTGTGTGCATACTGCTGCACCTGAGTGAAAGAGAGACACAATGGCAGCCATTCTGAAACATAAGCGGACACCCTGGATGCTGGTTGAGCCTGCTGCCTAATTGAGGAGCTGCATGCTAAGGACAATGGCTTTGCCAGCGAGCAGAAGGAGATTGCCTACTGACAGAGAGTGGTGGTAAGCCACTGGCCAACTCTGCACTACACCCTGAGAAAAGAGGAACACAGTTGTCTGCAAGAAACACAGTGGCAGTTGCCTGCATCAGTTCCTAAAGGGACATTACCTTGAGCACTCCACATTAAGGCTCTGTTTCCACTACTGCGACTTGTTTTGCGACTTGACACATGTCAAGTCGCATGACAAGTCAAAACCCATGTATTTCAATGGTCCCCGTCCTAATTGGTGCGACTCAAGTCGCAGCGTCTCCAAAAAAGGTTCTTGCACTACTTTGTTCCGTCTTCGGTGTGACTTGTTCTCCATAGAAAGGTATTAAGTTGCAATGCAGTCGCATGTACATGTCTGACACCGCAACTTTGTTGCGACTTCCACAGAAGTCTACGGAAGCACATGATCTCTGCTCCTCCCAAAAACATCACTTCCTATATTGATGTACGTGAGTGTGGAACACAGCAGGAAGCATGCCTAGGGCTAGAAAGAACAAGCGACAATTCATGACAATGAAGAAATTATTCGGCTTGTCAGACAACGTCTGGCAATATATGACCTCAGAGATCCAGGTTATAAAGATCATGTAAAGAAGGAGAGAGCATGGTTGGAAGTGGCTCGCATATATTATGATACCTGGGACTCTTTATCAGCTACAGAACGGTCTTCAAAAAGTAAGTGGTTGATATATGCTGCTTAGCACTTTGCGCCTTGCACCTATTCAGCAACCAATGGGTGTGTGTTAACAATGTGCACTGTGTTTTCTTGGTGGGGACCGCTTCTCCTGCCGGGAGATCACAATGGTTTGGCAGGAGGGAATCCCCTGTCAACACTATCTGTGTTGATGGATGAATTTAGCTAGTTTCTTTCCTGCAACCTGTGGCTGCAGGAAAGTAAATCTGTGTGTGTTTCCCATGGTCCAAACAATATGAAAGATGTCCCGGTCGACATCCTTCAGCACATGACAAATTATGCAAGTGTCATGGATAATATATCTAGCGGTTGTTTTCCCACCATCCATATCAATTTTGGCACCAGAAGATGAGTCAGAGGAAGCTGCTGTGGAGGAGGAGAAAGAACAATTCCAAGACAATGTTGACAAGGAACTATTCGTAGATGAATCAAGGTCAACAACAAACTCAATGAATGAGGAGGATGCAGAACCAGGGCCTAGCAATGTCTCTAGGCCTTTGCGAAGATCTTCAAGGGGAAGTGCCAGGCCAGTGAAACCCATGGATAAAATCTTAGATGTAGTCAGTCAGATGTCCACTAAAATGGCTGAAAACCAGTGTGAAGACACAGCATTTCTCACTGTAATTTTAGGCATATGTAAACAGGTACCCCCAGAGAAAAAATATGCACTCATGATGGCTTTGATGTCAACTGCTCAATCCTTTGTGGGTGAGGGGCCAACAACATCCTCAGCATATATGCAACCACCCCTTCCCCAATATCCCCCTTATCAACAATACCCTCACTTTCAAGGTAAACAGTATGCTCACCAATAAACTGGCCATACTGTGACCAGTATGGTAATATGCTGAATTACATTTTTACATAGTAGGTGAGGCTGAAAAAAAGACACAAGTCCAACCTATGTGTGTGATTATATGTCAGTATTACATTGTATATCCCTGTATGTTGTGGTCGTTCAGGTGCTTATCTAATTGTTTTTTTAAACTATCGATGATCCCCGCTGAGATCACCGCCTGTGGAAAGGAATTCCACATCCTTGCCACTCTTACAGTAAAGAACCCTCTACGTAGTTTAAGGTTAAACCTCTTTTCTTCTAATTTAATGAGTGGCCACGTGTCTTGTTAAACTTCCTTCCGCAAAAAAGTTTTATCCCTATTGTGGATTCACCAGTAGGTTCAGCCAGAGCATAAGTTCGGGCCAAACTTTTGCTGTTCGGACGTTCGGCAAACAGCTGAACAAACGGGTCGTTTGACCCTTTGTTCGGCCCCTGAACCGACCACAATGCATTGCGGAGCTAAACAGTGCATTGTGAGCCCTGATTGGCTGAAGCAATGAAAGCTTCAGCCAATCAGGGCACAGAGCACTGTCCGAGTCATGATTGGACACTGTCATCATGATTTTATCCAATCATGGCTCATAGCCCGTCCCACAATATAAAAGTATTCTTTTGATGGCAGCCCATTTTCAGTGTGATTTCGGCGTGGAGAGAGATAGAACAGGACTCTGTTCAGTGCTATTAGTTAGTGTGCTATACTGTGCTATTTTGCTTCAATGTTCAGTGTAGAATATTAGTTTAGTGTCAGTCTAGGGATCATGTGAGTGTAGTGAGGAGGACCATCGTTTAGCTTTGCATAGTATGCAGCTAGAGTAGGGACAACTCAGATAGTTTCACTGTAGTGTAGTGAGACCGTGTCATTCATACATACATTAGTGTGGAGTAGGGACAACTCAGATAGTTTCACTGTAGTGTAGTGAGATCATGTCAGTAATCTTTACATTAGTGTATAGCTAGAGTAGGGACAGTTCAGATAGCGTCAGTGTAGTGACGGTTGAACACCGTCTGATTGCGTTACTCCCAGTTTAACGCCACATAGTTTTGTGTGCATTACTGCCAGACTAAAGCCATTTACTTCTGTGTGCCTTACTGCCAGTTTAACGCCACATAGTTCTGTGTGCGTTACTGCCAGTTTATCGCCATATAGTTCTGTGTGCGTTACTGCCACTTTAACGCTGTATAGTTTTGTGTGCGTTACTGCCAGTTTAACGCCATATAGTTTTGTGCGTTACTGCCAGATTAAAGCCATTTACTTCTGTGTGCGTTACTGCCAGTTTAATGCCATTTACTTCTGTGTGCGTTACTGCCAGTTTAACGCCATATACTGTAGTTCTGTGTGCGTTACTGCCAGTTTAACGCCATATAGTTTTGTGCGTTACTGCCAGTTTAACGGCATATAGTTCTGTGTGGGTTACTGCCAGTTTAACGCCATATTGTTTTTTGTGCATTATTTACTGCCAGTTTAAAGCCATTTACTTCTGTGTGCGTTACTGCCAGTTTAGTGCCATATAGTTTTGTGTGCGTTACTGTCAGTTAATCACCATATAGTTCTGTGTGCGTTACTGCCAGTGTAACGCCATATAGTTTTGTGTGTTACTGACAGTTTAACCCCATTTACTTTTGTGTGCGTTACTGCCAGTTTAATGTCATATAGTTCTGTGCATCACTGTACGTTTGGCGCATTATATTACAGTATATTATAGTGTATCCATGGAGTGTGTCTGTGTAGTGTGAGTACTCAAATTAAAGTGCACCAAACACCTCTTTACATTGATTAAAGTGCATCTACGTACAGATTTTAACTTCTTCTTTACATTTGCTTATAAGCACCACCCCCTCCCTCCCAATAATGTCTGGGAGGACAACAAGGAGAGGCAGATGTTCCCTTGGCACTGTAAGGGGGCCAGCAACAAATGTGTCCACAGGCAAAAGTGGTCAGTCCTCAGGCAGGGCATCATTTCCTCTGTTTAGTGAGTTTGCCCGTGATATCCAGCCACAGCATGCAGAGGTGGTGGTGGACTGGCTTACTAAACCTTCCTCGTCCTCCTCATCCTCTGTCATGCAAGCAGAGACAACTGTGCAGTCCCCTGCAATTGCAAGAGTGGATAAACCTGTTTCCTTGTCCACATTTATTGCCATAGCCTCAACATAAGCCATTGAGGAGTCAGCTGAGTTATTTGACCACAGCGTCAGACACTTGCCCCTTGATGATGCCCAGCTATTACTGGATTCAGATGTTGGTTCTGAGATTGATGACAGGAACACGAGCCTAGAGAGAGAGAGGAACACTTGTAGATAAATTGGCATTCATGTTTCCCAAGCCGCAGCGTATTGCCAAGTTGTCTCCAGTGGTAATGATGAAGATGGAGGAGAAGAAGATGATGATGATGAGGTCACTGATGCAACTTGGGTGCCAGATAGAGCAGAGGAGGAAACTGAAGGTGAGGCGGCGCAACCCCAAGGAGGCCGACATCAAGAAAGAGTAGAGAGCAGCCACCCTATTCCGTCACATTCTGCAGCTGTTATCTCCCGGCCCACTCCCCAAAGCTCAGCTGTCTGGGCCTTTTTCAGCACATCTGCAGCAGATCGCACTGTTGCTATCTGCAAACAAAATCTAAGGCACATCAAATGTGGCAAAAACACCAGCCATCTGGGTACCACATGCTTAACAAGGCATTTAACGTCCAACCACTCAATAGCAAGAGCACCTAAAAGCCACACAAAAGGGGCACAAATCTGTCCCTCCTCATCCTTCTCATCACCCACTTCAGTCTGCCCCTGCTATACTGAGTCATTACCTCTCAGCAGCCTCCACTGACAGGAATGATGGTATAGCACAGGGTGTCCCAGGTCCTAGCAGCAGATCTGCCAGCAGCACGCCACCAGCTGTAGACTGTAGCTGGCAAATTTCTCTGCCCCATCTGCTGCAGCGGAAAAAAAAATACAGTCCCTGCCACCCACATGCCCAACGTCTAAATGCAAGCTTGTCAAAGCAGTTGGCTCTCCAAATTCTGCCTTTCAGCCTGGTGGATTCTGCCCCTTCCGTGAATTCGCACAATGTGCTGTACCACAATGGCAGGCTCCCAGTCGCTATTACTTTTCACGTGCTTATATTTCAAGGTGGATAGAGTAGGAAAACATGTACCACTTATCCATAAAAAATAGTATTTTTATTTGTTACAATTAAAATAAATGCCATAACATGGTTTTTCTTAAAACAATGTGTATATCTCAATATCCACATCTAGTGATGGGCAGACAGTAGAGAAGATACGAATCAAGTATTCCGCGCTCAGGACAAATATAAAAGGAACTGCAGCCCCCCAGAAAAAGAAAATCACCAAGGTGAAATCCAAATAATAAAAAACTCTAATAGGGGAATTGGCGCTGTTCAAGAAATCTATATTTCCTAAAAGTAAAAGGTGTGTGTGCATAAAAGTGCATCAACAAATCAAATGGAAGTCCTATAAGGTGCTAGAACTTATGAGATGTGTGTACCACAAAGGCTGTATTCAAACAAAACATCACAAAGAATAGTGAAAATAAGACATCAATTGCATCCACTGTGAAAGTCCAAATATTAAATGTTCAAAACAATGTGACACCATATATCAAAATAACATCTATTGATTCTCTAGTTTTAACAAAAAAATCCCAAAAATAATAAAAAAAGTGCGTGAAAAATAAAAAACAAAAATTTTTTTGTTTGGATATGTAAAAATTCTTTCAGTGGAAAAAGTCTGTGGTAAAATAACGATATGTGCATCAAAATAATCCAATGAAAGTTGTCCTATGAATGTGAAAGAAATGTCTGTGATAAATTAACGGTGTGTGCATCCCAAAAAATTGATTAATGCTGTGACTGGTGCTATCCGTCTTCTATTGTACCCCCACTTGTGCCCTCACTCACCGGAACGCCCAACCCCTGCAGGGGTAATAGGCATGTGAATGTGGATCCAATAGCGGTGTTCCTTATCGATCGGTGTTCCTCTCTGCGATTTCCTGGTCTCCTCTCCCCGTATATCACTGTTGTCCTCTTAGTGTTCTCCACCGGAATATATCCATATGTGATGAGAAAAAAGGAGCCTCATAGCGTGAATCCAAAAAGGTAAAGGTTTATTAACAAAAAAATCTTAAAAGCTGAAGCTTACAATACACCGCAGCAACAACGTGGTAGCGGCGTGCGTTCCACAGCCTGTCTACCAACCCGGAAGCCTAAGCAAAGTCAGAAGCTGGAGCAACGTATGCGTACCACGTGACCACGCCATACGCGTTTCGTCATCAAGACGTCATCTGAGGCGCGGCCATCTTGGTACACCATACATCCTTATGTACTACAAGGAGGCGTCATGATGTCCAATCCAAAGACATGATCATGTAATCACACCCACCCAGCGGGGAAGTGACAGGGCTACGCTGCCAAGATGGAAGGAATGCAAAGTTGACACCCTGCACCCCCTAGTGGAAAATTTAGAAAATGTCAGAACTGGGCGCCTCCGAATAATCGATAAACGATGGAGGTATAAAGTTTAAAACTCTGCAACAAAAAATGACATGTAAACAGACCATTGCATATATAAATGTGCAACCATTCATGAAAAGGGAGAATATATAAAAATAGAAATAAAATGAAAAGAGATTAAAAGCTTCAGTGCCAATGGTTAATATATAATAGATCAAAGGAAAGGGGAAAAAAAAAAAAAAAAAACGGACTGAATGCATACATGTATATATATATGCACTAATCTATATGCCCACATATGGAAATAAAAATATATAAATATATTAAGCTGCTCTACTGATGTCGCCAAGTCTGTGTACGTAGTAAAAAACACATATAAATGACCCTACTGAAAACATATAATAAAAAGTGAGTAAATATCTCACCTCATACTAAAAACATGTGTGTGTATAAAAGATTATATAAAAACAGATATGTATAATGGAAGTGTATATCGCCCAGTCAGGACTACATCTGTGAGAGCGCTATGTGAGAATGAGAAAAAAAGGCTAAAAAAATGAGACCACTATATCACCTGGGATGTCTCCCATAACTGCCTGTTCTGCTCTCGACAAATGCGTATGTGCGACAACACAGGACAGCACATGTTGATGTATATGAAAAAAACGCACATGTGTCAAGCATTGCATCCAATGAAGAATGTACATCCTAAAAATACTGTGTGGTAATAAAAACGTAAGGAGTACTGTGGAAACTGAAAAATCATGTTAAAAATTGGATAAAAAACAGTTTAAATCAATCTCCACATTAAGTCCTCTGGGAATCAAACAGTCTAAACGATATATCCATCTAGTTTCGTTCTGGGATATCAGGTTCTTCCTACTACCCCCCCCTCCAATGTTCCTTAATGGTATCAATACCATAAAAAAACAGGCCTAAAGGATCTCTATGATGAAATTTGTCGAAATGTCTTGAAAGGTTATGCTTAGGAAACCCCTTCCTGATGTTATTAATGTGCTCTCTAATACGCACATATAGGGGTTTGTGGTCCTACCCACATATTGCAGTCGGCACAGACATTCGATGACATAGGTCACATGGGTAGTATTGCAAGTGATCAATTCTCTGATGTCATACTCTATGCCTTTCCTTGATTTGAATGAAGATCTCTTTTTCGGTTGTTTTTTTACTAACCCGGCAGGCCAAACACTTTTGACATCTATAAAAAATCTTCATACCAGAAAACAATTTAACATTTTATTGGGGGGTCAATCACATTATGGACCAATTGGTTTCTAAGAGTTGGTGCTCTCCTATAAATAAAGCGGGGATTTTTGGTAAGAATTTTCCCCAAAGTCCTGTCAGATTTTAAAATGGGCCAGTATTTTCTCACTATATGCTCTATAGTGCGGTATTGGTTATTGAAGCCTGTGATAAAAGCTATGTCCCCCGGAGAGGGTCATATATATGTGTTTTTTACTACGTACACAGACTTGGCGACATCAGTAGAGCAGCTTAATATATTTATATATTTTTATTTCCATATGTGGGCGTATAGATTAGTGCAGATATATATACACATGTATGCATTCAGTCCGTTTTTTTTTTTCCCCTTTCCTTTGATCTATTATATATTAACCATTGGCACTGACGCTTTTAATCTCTTTTCATTTTATTTCTCTTTTTATATATTCTCCCTTTTCATGAATGGTTGCACATTTATATATGCAATGGTCTGTTTACATGTCATTTTTTGTTGCAGAGTTTTAAACTTTATACCTCCGTCGTTTATCGATTATACGGAGGCGCCCCGTTCTGACATTTTCTAAATTTTCCACTAGGGGGTGCAGGGTGTCAACTTTGCATTCCTTCCATCTTGGCAGCGTAGGCCTGTCACTTCCCCGCTGGGTGGGTGTGATTACATGATCATGTCTTTGGATTGGACATCATGGCGCCTCCTTGTAGTACATAAGGACGTATGGTGTACCAAGATGGCCTCAGATGACGTCTTGATGACGAAACGCATAAGGCGTGGTCACGTGGTACGCATACGTCGCTCCAGCTTCTGACTTTGCTTAGGCTTCCGGGTTGGTAGACAGGCTGTGGAACGCACGCCACTACCACGTTGTTGCTGCGGTGTTTGGCTTTGAGCCAGCCGGCTGAACATTGTAAGCTCCAGTTTTTAAGATTTTATTGTTAATAAACCTTTACCTTTTTGGATTCACGCTATGAGGCTCCTTTTTTCTCATCACATATGGATATATTCCGGTGGAGAACACTAAGAGGACAACAGTGATATATATGGAGAGGAGACCAGGAAATCGCAGAGAGGAACACCGATCGATAAGGAACACCGCTATTGGATCCACATTCACATGCCTATTACCCCTGCAGGGGTTGGGCGTTCCGGTGAGTGAAGGCACAAGTGGGGGTACAATAGAAGGCGGATAGCACCAGTCACAGCATTAATCAAGACTTCTATGGAATTTTCTTGGATGCACACACCGTTAATTTATCACAGACATTTCTTTCACATTCATAGGACAACTTTCATTGGATTATTTTGATGCACATATCATTATTTTACCACAGACTTTTTCCACTGAAAGGATTTTTACATATTCAAACAAAAAAATTTTTGTTTTTTATTTTTCACGCACTTTTTTTATTATTTTTGGGATTTTTTTGTTAAAACTAGAGAATCAATAGATGTTATTTTGATATATGGTGTCACATTGTTTTGAACATTTAATATTTGGACTTTCACAGTGGATGCAATTGATGTCTTATTTTCACTATTCTTTGTGATGTTTTGTTTGAATACAGCCTTTGTGGTACACACATCTCATAAGTTCTAGCACCTTATAGGACTTCCATTTGATTTGTTGATGCACTTTTATGCACACACACCTTTTACTTTTAGGATATATAGATTTCTTGAACAGAGCCAATTCCCCTATTAGAGTTTTTTAGTGGAGAAGATACCACTTGATTAAATACCACTCAACATGTTTCGCTCATTTGGAGCTTCCTCAGGAGTTTTGGCATAGATTGTGGTATACTAAAAATAATAAAAAGAACATGGATGAGATATATTGTTACATAGTTGCATAGTAAAATTTACAATTTATGGTGAAAATATATGTATATGGATAATATATCATACACAAACTGAAAACAGCTGAAAAAATCAAAATAAATAACAATCAAGAAAATGATAATACATCAATGTTTGTGATCTTACCAGGCTGCCACATATTGAAGGCAAATTATATTTGATAAAGATTGCCGATGAATAACATCAGCGATACAGAAACATCAAATGGGTCTCTCACATCAAAAGTTCCCGTCTTTAATGGCCACAGAAGGACATAGAACTTATGTATCCTTAATGAAAAGGAAAAAGGAAGTGTAAGGGATAAACTGGGATATTCAAGAGTTTATGTTAAAAAAGGGCATCCAAACTGAACATCCTATTAACATGAAGGTTACCTTTAATAGAATCAAAACTAATTTGCTGGAGGTAGAAACACCTCACTGCAAGTTTGTAGCAAGTACTGAGTCAGTATGCTATGGAAGTCCGTAGCCAGCAATCAAGGGGTCATGAATAGTTTCTCCGGAGGTGGATATATAAGGGTGCAACTATAAAGCAAAAAAAAAAAAAAACACTGATCAAAGAGAAATCCCTATATGCAGCCTATGTAAAAATCAAACACAGCCGCATATGGGACACTTACCTATTAACATGATTCAGACAGGCATAGAGTGGGAGAGAGACAACCTCTCCCCTAGGTGGAGAGCCTACGACAGAGGGTTGCGGTGTATAGCCGCATTCTTATAGTCCTTCCATCCCCGTGGCATCTGATGTCACCACCGGGATGCGGACATGTAATGAGAAAGCCCAGGAAGGTGAGTGAACAAGGGGGGTGGCGGCATCGTAACATGACGCTAACCGCGTCCTCAGCTGATAGTGCGCATGCGCCAAATGAGGGAATATACAAAGCGCGTCTATGAGGCAGCGGATGCCTAAAGAGCCATCTTGGAAAAGGGACAATAGATAGGGCAAAATAGGATAGATCAAACAGATTATTTTATAATGCGAGGCTGACAGCGCCATTTTTAAAAAGGGAAAGAGTAAATAAGTGCTAACATATGTATTAATCAATCCAAAGATGGCACATTTGGAATATATATGTATATAATTATACTATCAACAACTTAACCATCACCGGGACTAACACCTCTAGGGCTCCCAAATCGAGGGCGATTGATTACTTGCTTCCTCCATTAGGTGCCCCTGGTGTCCGTGTGAACCAAAAGTATAGGGACGGGAATACAAGTGAATGAGAGCTCAAGTGATGCTAGAATAATACTGATTGCATTATATGTAAATAATTTTGATTTGGAAGGCAGCCTATAAGGAAATAGTATCAAATAAATAGGGAAGAAACATATGCAAATAAAGTACTGAAAGAAATAATATATGAAAAACAGACCGGAAAGGAAAATATTGAGTTAGATTAAAGATATTTAAATGATGTTTACAGAAAGGGTTTAAAGCTAAATGCATCATTAAGACCCGGATATTTTAAAGCTGATAGCTCATGTATCCAGCGTGCCTCTTTTCTGTAAAAGTAACTTATCATAGTCACCTTCCCTGTCTCCAGGGGAGATGTGTTCTAGGGCAAAAAAGTGCATATAGCTACTGTCAAAATTATGGTGTAATCCAATATGTCGACTTATAGGGGTTTCCATTCTTGTTTTGTGTATCAGAGAGACATGGTCCCTTATTCGACAGAAAAAGGGACGTTTGGTTTTGCCAATGTAAAACATTTGATGTATACAATGCCTATTGATTGGCATGTTGCAGAAAAATTAGGTTTAAATAGGCGGCCATTAGGAGGCAGAATACTACGTGCCACGTAAATAAACCTACAAAAATTGCATTTGTGGCACGGTCTACTGCCCTTCAAGGATTCACTGAGAGTCTTGGTTTGAATATCATGATGGCTATGCACCAAGGTATCCCTAAGGGATCGAGATCGCCTGAAGGTAATTTCAGGGTATGGTTTCAGATGTTTGGTGACTTTTTCGTCTCCCATCAAGAGGTACCAGTATTTTCTCATAATCTCTTGCACCTGTCGGTGCTGACCTGAGAACCTGGTGATAAGTCAAACACATGGATTTGCTTTCTTAGGTTTGGGGTCATGTATGAGGGAGGCTTTGTTTTGATTTTTAGCCTTTGAATAGGCTTTCTTCAGGCATTTGTTGCTGTAGCCACGTTTTTGCAAACGTGACCGCAGCAGCTTAGCTTCCCTTTCGAAGTCGGAGTCTGCACTACAGTTTCATTTGATTCTCAAATATTGCCCATAGGGCACATTAGCTATGAGAGAAATGGGGTGGGAGCTAGTAGCGTGGAGCAAGGAATTCCCTGCAGAGGGTTTTCGATACAGGGTTGTTCCTATGCTCCCATCTTTGTTGACCAGGATTTGAACATCCAGGAAGGTAAGGTTATGTTGGCTGAGCTCATATGTAAAATTGAGATTGTATTTGTTAATCTTCAAGCTATCAAGAAATGAGAGAAGAGTATCCTTGGTACCTGAGCAAATGAAAAAAAATGTCATCAATGAACCTTCTCCACACAGGAATCTGTTCAAAGCAAGTTTGCATGTCATCTTTGAAGAAATGTTCGTGCTCCCACCCCCCCAGATACAGGTTGACATAGGAGGGGGCACATTTGGTCCCCATAGCCACCCCCTGTATCTGGAGGTAGTGGGAGCCGCCAAATAGAAAGATGTTATTTGAAAGCTTGGGTGCCTCAGGGTTTTCAGAAATGAAGCCCTCCACAACATCCACCCCCAGCTGGTGGGGGATGGAGTTGTAGAGGGCCTCTACATCGAGGGCTACCAACCGGGAGCCCTCAGGAATGGAAATTCCATCAAGGATTCGAAGGAGATCACTAGTGTCTTGAAGGTAGGACACCAGTCCCTCTGCCATTGTCCATAATTGTGAATAGTCTCGGAAGGTATCTCCTAATCATCTTACTTTAACAATCACTCGTTATCAACATTTGACTGGTTCAGCCTATCACAAAGGCCTCATTAATAAAAAAAACTTGGGAATTCTTAAATGTAACTTCTCCTCGAACACCGACCCTGTACGCACTTCCCAAGAATCATAAAAATTCAACTAAACCTCCCGGTCGTCCCATCGTCTCTGGGAATGGTTGCCTCACCGAAACAGCCAACCAGTTAATTGATGACTTTTTAAAACCCCATGTTGAGGGACTGGTGTCCTACCTTCAAGACACTAGTGATCTCCTTCAAATCCTTGATGGAATTTCCATTCCTGAGGGCTCCTGGTTGGTAGTCCTCGATGTAGAGGCCCTCTACAACTCCATCCCCCACCAGCTTGGGGTGGACGTTGTGGAGGGCTTCATTTCTGAAAACCCTGAGGCACCCAAGCAGTAAAACAAATTCATTTTGGATTTGTTATTATTCATTCTTTCAAATAACATCTTTCCATTTGGCGGCTCCCACTACCTCCAGATACAGGGGGTGGCTATGGGGACCAAATGTGCCCCCTCCTATGCCAACCTGTATCTGGGGGGGTGGGAGCGTGAACATTTCTTCAGAGATGACATGCAAACTTGCTTTGAACAGATTCCTGTTTGGAGAAGGTTCATTGATGACATTTTTTTCATTTGGTCAGGTACCAAGGATGCTCTTCTCTCATTTCTTGATAGCTTAAAGATTAACAAATACAATCTCAATTTTACATTTGAGCTCAGCCAACATAACCTTACCTTCCTGGATGTTCAAATCCTGGTCAACAAAGATGGGAGCATAGGAACAACCCTGTATCAAAAAACCCTCTGCAGGAAATTCCTTGCTCCACGCTACTAGCTCCCACCCCATTTCTCTCATAGCTAATGTGCCCTATGGGCAATATTTGAGAATCAAACGAAACTGTAGTGCAGACTCTGACTTCGAAAGGGAAGCTAAGCTGCTGCGGTCATGTTTGCAAAAACATGGCTACAGCAACAAATGCCTCAAGAAAGCCTATTCAAAGGCTAAAAATCAAAACAGAGCCTCCCTCATACATGACCCCAAACCTAAGAAGGCAAATCCAGGTGTTCGACTTATCACCAGGTTCTCAGGTCAGCACCGACAGGTGCGAGAGATTATGAGAAAATACTGGTACCTCTTGATGGGAGACGAAAAAGTCGCAAAACATCTGAAATCATACCCTGAAATTACCATCAGACAATCTCGATCCCTTAGGGATACCTTGGTGCATAGCCATCATGATATTCAAACCAAGACTCTTAGTGAATCCTTGAAGGGCAGTAGACCGTGGCACAAATGCAATTTTTGTAGGTTTATTTACTCGGCACATAGTATCCTGCTTCCTAATGGCCGCCTATTTAAACCTAATTTTTCGGCAACATGCCAATCAATAGGCATTGTAAATAGGCTTTTGCCTGGCTTCTCACATTTGATGGTGTTATATGTATGTGTTCAATAATTATTTTATTTGTTTTTCACATATGTGTCTAGTATATACTGGATACTCCTAGCCCTGCACTTGGGTTTTTTGTATACTTAGTGGACTTGGTTTGTTTGTGTGTGTGTCAGCTGCTTTGGTCACTTCATTGCATTTATTATTTTATTTGGTTTAGCGCAGGTCTTTCTTCATTTCCTACTCTATCCACCTTGAAATATAAGCACCTTAAAAGTCCCAGGGTTGTTTTCAACCCTTTTCCCCCTTCTCCTTTCTATTTGTCATAATGTATGAGATGTGGTGCTAATTGCTGATTATGTCTGCCCTTACCATTGTTTTTATTACTTTTCACGTAAGGCCGTTCCATCTCTCTACCATCACGTGTAAGGGAATTTTCTGGCATTGTTTGGCAAGGCAGTCAGTCATAAAATCCACCATACTGCTGACACGTGGTCCAACAAGCATGGACAGGGGCGATATATTTTGTTCACAGCACACTGGGTAATGCTGCTTGCAACTAGAAAGGATGTAGGACAGGGCTCGGTGCTGCAGCTTGTTGTGCCCCCACGTGTCCATACAACTGGTGGTGATGATGCCAGACCTGTGAGCTCTACCCCCTCCTCCTCCACCACCTCCATGCCCTCCTCTGCAGAATTGTCCTGTGAACATCAGGTACCCCTAAGCGTTCAAAGGGCTATTACCAGAGTCGGGCTAAAAGGTGCCATGCAATGCTTCAGCTGATGTGTTTAGAGAACAAGAACCACACCGGAGCAGAGATTCTTGCAGCTCTGCAGGGACAAGCCCAGAGGTGGTTCAGTTGGAGCCAGGAATGGTGGTGTGTGATAATGGCTCAAACCTCCTGTCTGTCCTTAGACAGGGAAAGTTGACTCATGTGCCATTCCTGGCACATGTCATCAATTTGGTGGTGCAACGTTTCCTAAATACGCACCCAGGGTTGCAAGATGTGCTAAAGCTAGCCAGAAAAGTATGTAGCCATTTCAGGTGGTTATACATAATTCAGCAGGAAATCCACCTGCCCGTAAACCGCCTGATTTGTGAGATACCCACCAGGTG
The DNA here is from genome assembly GCF_042186555.1 of Aquarana catesbeiana. Lineage (NCBI taxonomy): Eukaryota > Metazoa > Chordata > Amphibia > Anura > Ranidae > Aquarana > Aquarana catesbeiana. The sequence goes on from NC_133335.1 coordinate 152,951,258, forward strand.
GAACTCGACTTTGGCAATGCTGCTTTTTTTCCCCACGCCAACGGCTGATCATTAAGGATGCATGCACTGTATTGTCACCATTTGAGGAGACCACAAGGATGGTGAACCGTGACAGTGCATGCATCAGTGACATAATTCCTGTTGTGTTCCTTTTGGAGCAGACTCTGTGTGGCATTATGGACAGGGCACTGGAGGCAGAGCAGCAGGAGGAAGAGGAGGACTTCTTTTCCTCTCAAGGCCCACTTTATCCAGACATCATCATTCCTATGTCACAGAACACACAGGAGGAGAGAGGGGAGGAGGATGAGGAGGAGGATTCTGGCACTTTCATAGACTTCGAAGAAGAGGAAGACATGTATCAATCTGTAAGCGATGGCTTTCCAACCCCAGGACCGTTGGGAGTAGTATGAGGCTGGGAGAAGGAAGTTCCAGATGCTGTCATCCTGAGTGACCCTGAGGAGTCTTCTTCTCAAGCCTCTGCAAATTTGAGGTGCATGGGCAACCTCATGCTTCAAAGCCTGCAAAAGGACCCAAGAATACGTGGCATAAAGGAGAAGGATGAATACTGGTTAGCAACCCTCCTTGACCACCGTTATAAGGGGAAGGTCTCAGAACTCATCCCGTCCCCCACAGAGAGTGCAGAAGATAAAATCTCTTGGGCACATGTTAAAGAGAATTTTATTTAACTTTTTTCCTGACTCCAGTAGGTTACACTGTAGTTGAAAATACTGGTACCTTTTGATGGGAGACGAAAAAGTTGCAAAACATCTGAAATCATACCCTGAAATTACCATCAGGCAATCTCGATCCCTTAGGGATACCTTGGTGCATAGCCATCATGATATTCAAACCAAGACTCTTAGTGAATCCTTGAAGGGCAGTAGACCGTGGCACAAATGCAATTTTTGTAGGTTTATTTATGCGGCACATAGTATCCTGCTTCCTAATGGCCGCCTATTTAAACCTAATTTTTCGGCAACATGCCAATCAATAGGCATTGTATACATCATGCAATGTGAATGTCAAACCAAACAACCCTTTTTCTGTCGAATAAGGGACCATGTCTCTGATACACAAAAAAAGAATGGAAACCCCTATAAGTCGACCTATTGGATTACACCATAATTTTGACAGTAGCTATATGCACTTTTTTGCCCTAGAAAACATCCCCCCTGGAGACAGGGGAGGTGACTATGACAAGTTAGGCACGCTGGATACATGAGCTATCAGCTTTAAAATATCCGGGTCTTAATGATGCACTTAGCTTTAAACCCTTTCTGTAAACATCATTTAAATATCTTTAATCTAACTCAATATTTTCCTTTCCGGTCTGTTTTTCATATATTATTTCTTTCAGTACTTTATTTGCATATGTGTCTTCCCTATTTATTTGATACTATTACCTTACAGGCTGCCTTCCAAATCAAAATTATATACATATAATTAAGTCAGTATTAATCTAGCATCACTTGAGCTCTCATTCACTTGTATTCCCGTCCCTATACTTTTGGTTCACACAGACGCCAGGGGCACGCAATGGAGGAAGCGAGTAATCAATCGCCCTCGATTTGGGAGCCCTAGAGGTGTTAGTCCTGTGATGGTTAAGTTGTGGATAGTATATATATATACATATATATATTCCAAATGTGCCATCTTTGAATTGATTAATACATATGTTAGCACATATTTACTCTTCCCTTTTTAAAAATGGCGTTTTGATTCTATTAAAGGTAACCTTCATGTTAATAGGATGTTCAGTTTGGATGCCCTTTTTTAACATAAACTCTTGAATATCCCAGTTTATCCCTTACACTTCCTTTTCATTAAAGTGGAGTTCCACCCACTTTTACAACTCTTCAACATCCCTCACTAAACTGTGCACTGTAAACGAATTGGATATTTTTTAAATTTTTTTTCTCAGCACCTACTGTATATCTGCTGTATTCATTTTTCACTTCCTCCTCCCTGGCCGTGGCCCATCGCATCATTTCCTGTTTGCAATGCCTTCTGGGAAGGGGCGGCAACTTCCTCTGACACTGCCATTGCTATAGAAACCTGACCTGAAAACTATTACACTGCTTGTGCTGCACTGAGCATGTGCGAGATCTGCAAAGATGAGATCCAGGAAGAAATACAGTCTGGCTTCAGATGCCCACACTTAAGATGGCCACGGCCTGCTGTAAGTTTATAAAATAACAAACTACTGCTATAAACTAACAAAACAGACCTTAGTTTACAAACTAACTTTACTAGAATACATTAAGCTTGTGTATTATAGGGGTATTTTTATTTAAAAAGTATAATTTCGGCCGGAACACCACTTTAAGGACACATAAATTCTATGTCCTTCTGTGGCCATTAAAGACGGGAACTTTAGATGTGAGAGACCCATTTGATGTTTCTGTATCGCTGATGTTATTCATCGGCAATCTTTATCAAATATAATTTGCCTTCAATGTGTGGCAGCCTGGTAAGATCACAAACATTAATGTATTATTATTTTCTTGATTGTTATTTATTTTGATTCTTTCAGCTGTTTTCAGTTTGTGTATGATATATTATCCATACACATATATTTTCACCGTAAATTGTAAATTTTACTATGCAACTATGTAACAATATATCTCATCCATGTTCTTTTTATTATTTTTAGTATACCACAATCTATGCCAAAACTCCTGAGGAAGCTCCAAATGAGCGAAACATGTTGAGTGGTATTTAATCAAGTGGTATCTTCTCTACTGTCTGCCCATCACTAGATGTGGATATTGAGATATACACATTGTTTTAAGAAAAAACATGTTATGTAATTTATTTTAATTGTAACAAATAAAAATAATATTTTTTATGGATAAGTTGTACATGTTTTCCTACTCTGTCCAAAAAACCAAAGTGCAGCGCTAGGAGTATCCAATATATACTAGATACATATGTGAAAAACAAATAAAATAATTACTGAACATATACATATAACACCATCAAATGTGAAAAGCCAGGCAAAAGCCCTGCTTTAATTGGAGTGTCCAAATAAAAAACCAGGACAGCAAATGGTGAAAGTCCATAACATGTGAGGTAAAGAAAGGTGTCTTCTCCAAACGGAGGTTAACAGTAGATGCTGGGAGGCGTGTGTGCACTCAAATGGGAAGGCGACAGCAGATACCACAGCACATAGATCTCCAATGAGTATAAATGGATACCCTTACTGGATCTGTAGGACGCACATACCGTATAGCAGTGCGTCAAATAGGCATAAGGGGATGATCTCCCGTGATATCCAGCCGGATGGTATCCCACAGGCCAGGGTCACCGAAAGGAAGCAATGATCACAGGTGGAAGTCGAACAGCTCCTGCATACGTCCTCCAATTCCGGACCGGGAAAATCCAAAGACAGCAGTTCAAAATAGGGCCATGGAAAAAGAAAAAAAGGAAGCTCCACATAGTGTAGGTCAAAAAATGGGATTTATTGGATAAAAACAATATAGATAAAAGTGATCAAAAAAAGATTAAAAATGGCAATGTGGGAAGATGAAAATGCTAGCCCTACACGTTTCGACTGAATAGTCTTTAACAGGGGCATGGCTAGCATTTTCAGCTTCCCACATTGCCATTTTTAATCTTTTTGTGATCACTTTTATTTATATGGTTTTTATCCAATAAATCCATTTTTTTTTATCTACACTATGTGGAGCTTCCTTTTTTCTTTTTCCATTGCCCTATTTTGAACTGCTGTCTTTGGAATTTCCTGGTCCGGAATTGGAGGACGTATGCAGGAGCTGTTCGACTTCCACCTGTGATCATCGCTTCCTTTCGGTGACCGTGGCCTGTGGGATACCATCTGGCTGGATATCACGGGAGATCATCCCCTTATGCCTACTTGACGCACTGCTATACGGTATGTGCGTCCTAAGGATCCGGTAAGGGTATCCCTTTATACTCATTGGAGATCTATGTGCTGTGGTATCTGCTGTCGCCTTCCCATTTGAGTGCACACACGCCTCCCAGCGTCTACTGTTACCCTCCGTTTGGAGAAGACACCTTTATTTACCTCACATGTTATGGACTTGATGGTGTTATATGTATGTGTTCAATAATTATTTTATTTGTTTTTCACATATGTGTCTAGTATATACTGGATACTCCTAGCCCTGCACTTGGGTTTTTTGTATACTTAGTGGACTTGGTTTGTTTGTGTATGTGTCAGCTGCTTTGGTCACTTCATTGCATTTATTATTTTATTTGGTTTAGCGCAGGTCTTTCTTCATTTCCTACCCTATCCACCTTGAAATATAAGCACCTTAAAAGTCCCAGGGTTGTTTTCAACCCTTTTCCCCCTTCTCCTTTCTATTTGTCATAATGTATGAGATGTGGTGCTAATTGCTGATTATGTCTGCCCTTACCATTGTTTTTATTACTTTTCACGTAAGGCCGTTCCATCTCTCTACCATCACGTGTAAGGGTTTTTTCTGGCATCGTTTGGCAAGGCAGTCAGTCATAAAATCCACCATACTGCTGACACGTGGTCTAACAAGCATGGACAGGGGCGATATATTTTGTTCACAGCACACTGGGTAATGCTGCTTGCAACTAGAAAGGATGTAGGACAGGGCTCGGTGCTGCAGCTTGTTGTGCCCCCACGTGTCCATACAACTGGTGGTGATGATGCCAGACCTGTGAGCTCTACCCCCTCCTCCTCCTCCTCCACCACCTCCATGCCCTCCTCTGCAGAATTGTCCTGTGAACATCGGGTACCCCTAAGCGTTCAAAGGGCTATTCCCAGAGTCGGGCTAAAAGGTGCCATGCAATGCTTTAGCTGATGTGTTTAGAGAACAAGAACCACACCGGAGCAGAGATTCTTGCAGCTCTGCAGGGACAAGCCCAGAGGTGGTTCAGTTGGAGCCAGGAATGGTGGTGTGCGATAATGGCTCAAACCTCCTGTCTGTCCTTAGACAGGGAAAGTTGACTCATGTGCCATTCCTGGCACATGTCATCAATTTGGTGGTGCAACGTTTCCTAAATACGCACACAGGGTTGCAAGATGTGCTAAAGCTAGCCAGAAAAGTATGTAGCCATTTCAGGTGGTTATACATAATTCAGCAGGAAATCCACCTGCCTGTAAACCGCCTGATTTGTGAGATACCCACCAGGTGGAACTCGACTTTGGCAATGCTGCTTTTTTTCCCCACGCCAACGGCTGATCATTAAGGATGCATGCACTGTATTGTCACCATTTGAGGAGGCCACAAGGATGGTGAACAGTGACAGTGCATGCATCAGTGACATAATCCCTTTTGGAGCAGACTCTGTGTGGCATTATGGATAGGGCACTGGAGGCAGAGCAGCAGGAGGAAGAGGAGGACTTCTTTTCCTCTCAAGGCCCACTTTATCCAGACACCATCATTCCTATGTCACAGAACACACAGGAGGAGAGAGGGGAGGAGGATGAGGAGGAGGATTCTGGCACTTTCATAGACTTTGAAGAAGAGGAAGACATGTATCAATCTGTAAGCGATGGCTTTCCAACCCCAGGACCCTTGGGAGTAGTATGTGGCTGGGAGAAGGAAGTTCCAGATGCTGTCATCCTGAGTGACCCTGAGGAGTCTTCTTCTCAAGCCTCTGCAAATTTGAGGTGCATGGGCAACCTCATGCTTCAAAGCCTGCAAAAGGACCCAAGAATACGTGGCATAAAGGAGAAGGATGAATACTGGTTAGCAACCCTCCTTGACCACCGTTATAAGGGGAAGGTCTCAGAACTCATCCCGTCCCCCACAGAGAGTGCAGAAGATAAAATCTCTTGGGCACATGTTAAAGAGAATTTTATTTAACTTTTTTCCTGACTCCAGTAGGTTACAGTGTAGTTGAAAACGTCGTTTTGAATGTTCTGTTGGTCAAGAGAGCAGCGTTGGAGAAGGTGTCCGCCTATGTGAGGCATTTCGGAACTTTTTTAGTCCTCACCGCCCAGGGCTGTCAGCTTCCACATCCCATCGGCAACATCTGTATCACATGGTGGACGATTACCTCAGGACCAAAACAGAGATGGAGAGCTTTCCAGCTGACGATCTACTTACTTACTGGGTCATGAGAATAGGCCCTGGCCAGAACTTGCCCAGTATGCTATTAAGTTGTTGGGCTGCCCTGCATCCAGCATGCTTTCAGAACAGGCATTCAGTGCTGCAGGAGGTTTCTTTACTGATCATAGAACGCAACTCCGTGGACTGCTTGACTTTTATAAAAATGAATCGGTCCTGGATTACCAGCTATGAATTCCCTGATGCCGATGTCACTGATTAAGTCTTTTTGGGATGTGGAATCTGTGCAGGACTTCAAGGCTGCCTAGCTTTGAGGGTGTTCAATCATTTCATCTTTAAGAATATTTTTGGTATAGGTTTCATGGGCACAATTAACACCCAAAGACCAATTTTTCTGCACCTGTTTGACAGGTGCATATCATTGCAATTTTTTACAGCAAGGCCAATTCTTGCTTTCATCAAGATTATTTCTATAGGGTTACGGTGGGAAGGCGCCACCGACACCCAAAGACCAATTTTTACGTACCCGTTACTTCTATACAAAGTCAAAGTGACACCAGAATGTATCCAAAAAATAATTTTGTTCCCAGTGCACTACATTGTGGCCTCATCATACAGACTGGCTCCCAAGCTGTCGCTGAGCAAAATAAAGGCAGCTTGCAGGGAAAATGTCATTTTTTTTTGGCTTTATAAATGCAATTATTGCTGCAGCAGATTCTAGACATGGTACAGATCTGCCACTTTACAGATAGACTAAGGGGCCCCCCAGGCACTATATTGGAAGGAATTTTTCATTCTAATGCCCCGTACACACGGTCGGACTTTGTTCGGACATTCGGACAACAAAATCCTAGGATTTTTTTCCGACGGATGTTGGCTCAAACTTGTCTTGCATACACACAGTCACACAAAGTTGTCGGAAAATCCGATCATTCTGAACGCGGTGACGTAAAACACGTACGTCGGGACTATAAACGGGGCAGTGGCCAATAGCTTTCATTTCTTTATTTATTCTGAGCATGCGTGGCACTTTGTCCGTCGGATTTGTGTACACACGATCGGAAATTCCGACAACGGATTTTGTTGTCGGAAAATTTTATAGCCTGCTCTCAAACTTTGTGTGTCGGAAAATCCGATGGAAAATGTGTGATGGAGCCTACACACGGTCGGAAATTTCCGACAACAAGGTCCTATCACACATTTTCTGTCGGAAAATCCGACCGTGTGTACGGGGCATTAGGCTTTCACTTTAAAAATCAAAAAAATCACTGCTCATTTAAAAATTACGTTTTTCACAAACTTTTTTTTATTAATACATGTCCCCCAAGCAGGACTCGGACCCCTATAACCGTTGTATGCCCAATTACTTGCATATAAGCCTTCAAAATGGGCACTTTAGATTTTTGACATTCGGGTCCCATTCACTTTAATGGGGTTCATTATTCGGGTCCGAACTTTCGCAGGGTTCGATAGTTCTGGTGCAAACCGAACAGGGGTCCATTCGGCCCATCCCTAGTTACCAGTACGGTATTTGTAATTTGAAATCATATCCCCTCTCAAGCGTCTCTTTTCCAGAGAGAATAAGTTCAATGCTCACAAGCTTTCCTCATAACTAATATCCTCCAGACCCTTTATTAGTTTTGTTGCCCTTCTTTGTACTCTCTCCATTTCCAGTACATCCTTTCTGAGGACTGGTGCCCAGAACTGGACAGCATACTCTAGGTGCGGCCGGACAGAGGCATGTTGAGTCCATGGAATATTTTATATTTTGACACAAGTTGCGGGAAAATGACAAACTTTTTTTTTTTTTTTTTTGCACAAAGTTGTCACTAAATGATATATTGCTCAAACATGCCATGGGCATATGTGGAATTACACCCCAAAATAACCTCATGACACATCACAGGAAACAACTCCATGGTTAAAAGAGAACAGAATTAAAATTAGACTTGGGAAACTTAACATTAATAAATCATCGGGACCAGATGGCTTGCACCCGAGGATACTTAGGGAACTCAGTCAAGTAATTGCCAGACCATTGTTCCTAATTTTTACTGACAGTCTACTGACTGGAATGGTACCAGCTGATTGGAGAAAAGCCAATGTAGCACCAATATTTAAAAAGGGCCCAAAATACATCCCTGGGAATTACAGACCAGTTAGCAGTTAGCCTAACGTCAATAGTATGCAAGCTCTTGGAGGGGGTAATAAGGGACTATATACAAGATTTTAGTAATGAGAATGGTATCATTAACAGTAATCAGCATGGATTCATGAAGAATCGTTCTTGCCAAACCAATCTATTAACCTTCTATGAGGAGGTGAGTTTCCATCTAGATAAAGGAAGGCATGTAGACAGAAATGTTTACTGTACAAAATAAGTCTGTTGGCATGGACCATAGGGTGAGTACATGGATTGAAAACTGGCTACAAAAGCGAGTTCAGAGGGTGCGGATAAATGGGGAGTACCCGGAATGGTCAAGGGTGGGTAGTGGGGTCCCCCAGGGTTCTGTGCTGGGACCAATCCTATTTAATTTATTCATAAACGACCTGCAGGATGGGGTAAACAGTTCAATCTCTGTATTTGCGGACCATACTAAGCTAAGCAGGGCAATAACTTCTCCGCAGGATGTGGAAACCTTGCAAAAAGATCTGAACAAATTAATGGGGTGACATGGCAAATTAGGTTTAATGTAGAAAAATGTAAAATCTGGGGGTCATAGTAGATAGCCTCAGCAATGGCATGCAATGCTGCTGTTAATGAAGCAAACAATATCGGCATGCATTAAAAAGGGGGTTAACTCCAAAGATAAAACAATAATTCTCCCGCTCTACAAGACACTGGAAAGAGCTGCAAAATACTCACCATGCCTCTCAGCAAATAGCTTGGGGTGTCTACTTTCCAATATGGGGTCATTTGGGGGGGGGGGGGTTGTGCCATCTGGGCATTCCATGGCCTTGGAAACTGTGATAGGTAGTGAGGAGTGAAATCAAAAATTTACGCCCTTAGAAATCCTGAAGGCGGTGCTTGGTTTTCGGGGCCCCGTACGCAGCTAGGCTCCCAAAAAGTCCCCCACATGTGGTATCCCCATACTCAAGAGAAGCAGCAGAATGTATTTTGGGGTGTAATTTCACATGTTCCCATGGCATGTTTGAGCAATATATCATTTAGTGACAACTTTGTGCAAAAAAAACAAAAAAACAATTTGTCTTTTTCCCGCAACTTGTGTCACAATATAATATATTCCATGGATTAAACATGCCTCTTAGCAAATAGCTTGGGGTGTCTACTTTCCAAAATGGGGTCATTGGGGGGGGGGGGGTTTGAACTGTCCTAGCATTTTATGCACAATATTTAGAAGCTTATGTCACACATCACCCACTCTTCTAACCGCTTGAAGACAAAGCCCTTTCTGACACTGTTTACATGAAAACATATTTTTTTTGCAAGAAAATTACTTTGAACCCCCAAACATTATATATTTTTTTTAAAGCAAATGCCCTACAGATTAAAATGGTGGGTGTTTCAATTTTTTTTTTCACATAGTATTTGCGCAGCAATTTTTCAAACACATTTTTTGGGGAAAAAATACACTTTTTTTAAATTTCAATGCACTAAAACACACTATATTGCCCAAATGTTTGATGAAATAAAAAAGACAATCTTAGGCCGAGTACATGGATACCAAACATGACATACTTTAAAATTGCACACAAACGTGCAGTGGCGACAAACTACATACATTTTTAAAAGCCTTTAAAAGCCTTTTCAGGTTACCACTTTAGATTTACAGAGATGGTCTACTGCTAAAATTACTGCCCTCGATCTGACCTTCGCGGTGATACCTCACATGCATGGTGCAATTTCTGTTTACATTTGATGCCAGACCAACGATTGCGTTCGCCTTTGTGCGAGAGCAGGGGGGGACAGGGGTCCTTTTTTCTTTTTCTTTCTTTTTTTTTTTGCTTTTTTATCTTATTTTTTAAACTGTTCCTTTCATTTTTTTTAATCATTTTTATTGTTGTGTCAGGGAATGTAAATATCCCCTATGATAGCAATAGGTAGTGACAGGTACTCTTTTTTGAAAAAAATGGGGTCTATTAGACCCTAGATCTCTCCTCTGCCCTCAAAGCATCTGACCACACCAAGATCAGTGTGATAAAATGCTTTCCCAATTTCCCAATGGCGCTGTTTACATCCGGCGAAATCTAAGTCATGAAATGCTCATAGCTTCCAGTTTCTTAGGCCATAGAGATGATTGGAGCCATTCTGGTCTCTGATCAGCTCTATGGTCAGCTGGCGGAATCACCGGTTGCATTCTCAGGTTCCCTGTTGGGACAGGAGAGCAAGAGAAAAACATGGAAGACGGTAAAAGGGGGGGGGGCATTCCCTCCCACTGCTTGTAAAAGCAGTCTAGAGGCTAATTAGCCACTAGGATTGCTTTTACATGAAAGCCGACCGCTGGCTGAAAAGAATGATACCAAGATGATACCTAAACCTGCAGGCGTCATTCTGGTATAACCACTCAAAGTCCAGCAACATACCAGTACGTTGCTGGTTCTGTAATCTTTTTTTTTCATGCAGCCTGTGGGCTGAACGAAAAAAAGAGATTGATTGGTGGGTATGCCCACCATAAGAATACCTCCCTTCATCCACCCACTTCTAATGATGGGCATACATGCACCATTTATATATGCCGAAGCATGGGGGCATCCGCCCCAAAAGTTAGGAGCAAATCGCTCCTCCACCCCTGCTGCCCCCATGCTTCGGCATATATCACCTCCACTGGAATCACGGCTTTATATATCGTGGGAGCAAACGCTGTTGCTGACAAGATAAATAAATCCGCGCTGTACCTGAAAACAAAAAAATGGTTAACAATAAAACAGAGTAAACAGTAAAGTATAAAAAATTGCATACCTGAAAAGCAAACATGATAAAACATAATAAGAATAAAACATTGCAGAATAGAATACAGTAAAAAAGAGCAGAACAATAGAGAGAGGATAGAGAGAGAGAGAGAACAATAAAACGACAACTATTTTTGTTTTTTTTTATTTCATATATTTTTTTTTTTTTTTTTATACACTTTTTTTTGTAACTGTAACTTTTATAACTTTAACCGGTTCCAGGTTCGGGTCTCTCAAAATGCGATGGCATCTTGGGAGACCCTGTGAAAGTGTGCCTAGTCTGTGCAATGCTGTACCCTACGCTAGCAGACTCAGTAGCACCAAAACGCAGAACACTCATCCGCAAAAAAAACTCGAGATGGTTCAACGGCACTCTCACCCTACTCAAGCAAGAACGTAGAAGAGCTGAAAGAGCATGGAGAAGAAATCCTACCAAGGAAAACCATACAAACTACAAAATACTCACTGTGAAATACCACAAAGCGATTTTCACAGCCAAAAAAGGAACATTTCTCGAACACCATCTCAACTGCCTTAAACCGGCCGAGGGAACTTTTCAAAATAGTTGCCCAATCAATGAACCCAACTTGCTTAGAGCCCCCAGCAAATGATACTCAAGAATTCTGCAATGAGTTATCTAATTTCTTCATCGACAAAATCAACAGCATTCGGAAATCAATTCAACAGAAAAAAGCAACCAAACTTACCCAACCAAAGCAAAAAGAGGACATTGACGCGAACAGCACACAACCGCCAGACTTCTTCTTGACCCCAATCACCACTGACACGACTAAAAACATTATGAGAAGCCTTCGAGACAGCACATCACCAAATTACATCATTCCCACGAAACTCCTGAAAGAATGCTCCGACATCCTGGCTCCCACTATAACACACCTCATAAATCAGTCGTTCAAAGAAGGGATTGTGCCAACCACCCTCAAGCAAGGCATCTTCAAACCCCTGCTAAGGAAACCCAATCTCAACCCTAAAGCCTCTAACCACCGCAGACCGATAACAAGCCTCAACACCGTCTCCAAGATTATGGAGAAAGCGGTAGTACAACAGCTACAATGCTACCTGGACACGCATCAACTTCTGGACACTCTACAATCAGGTTTCCGCCCAGGCCATGGCACGGAAACTGCACTTCTAAAAATATGGGACGATGCACTCGAAGCATCAGATGACGGAGAATCATATCTCCTGGTACTGTTAGACCTCAGTGCAGCATTTGACACAGTGGACCACAATACTCTACTTGTCCGACTCACAGAAGTAGCAGGAGCCACAGATTCTAGTCTAAAATGGTTCGCATCCTTCTTAGAGAAATGCTCGCAGACAGTGAAACTAGGAGCATTCACCTCGGAAACCCGGGCAATCTCCTGTGGAGTCCTTCAGGGTTCACCCTTGTCGCCAGTGCTATTCAACATCTACATCCGCCCTCTCCTCAAAATCATCAAAATATCAGACCTCTGCTTCCACTCATACGCAGACGATACCCAAATCTACTTTCGGATCACCGAACAAAAAGACCACCATCAGCAACTAGAGAAATGCCTCACTTTAATAGATGACTGGATGACCATTAGTTCCCTCAAACTCAACGGGTCAAAAACAGACCTTCTCTACCTACACGCTAACCAAAATCCCAAAACCAAGAATCCATGGACACCTCCCGCCATCTTTGGACAAACCATCTCTCCGAGCACCAAAGCCAAAAGTCTTGGCGTTATCTTTGACTCAGAAATGAAATGGATGCACAAATAGGATCAGTAGTTAGCGGATCTCACCATCTCCTCCGCCTGTTACGCAGACTCATCCCCTTCATCCCAGAAGATGACAAAGCAGCAGTAGTTGGAACAATCATCAATTCCCGTCTCGACTACGCAAACTCACTCTACATAGGATTACCCCAATATCAGCTTGCACGCCTACAGGCCTTTCAAAACGCGGCGGCAAGACTGCTAACAGGAAAAAAACCCAGGGAGTCCATCTCCCCATCCCTGAGGAGCCTACATTGGCTAACAGTAAAGAATCGGGTCACATTCAAGACCCTCTGCCTCACCCACAAATGCATACAAGGTAACGCCCCTCAATACCTCAGAGAGAAAATAAAACATTACACACCGAATCGCAATCTGTGATCATCTAGCCAAAACCTCCTCCTCGTTCCCAAATACCGCTACAAAGCAAGGGGAGAACGAAGATTCGCAGTCCAGGGACCTCGGCTATGGAACTCTCTTCCGACTCACATCCGCATGGAAGAAAACCATCTGGCCTTCAGGAAAAAACTCAAGACTTACCTCTTCTAATGAAGCTGACAACACAAACGCATCAGCCCCTTAAGGCGATTCAGTTCGCATTTGCAGTGCTTTACAAATCATTCATTCATTCAATACTCAACTAGTGTATGGTAGCGTTCAAAATATTCACCAATGCAAAGACCAGGATTGTCAGGACAGGAGGGACAATAGTAGCGGGTGTCACGCCTATATCCGCGCTTGCAGCAGACACAACATCTTTTTTGGGGGGTTGGTTGGGTAGGGGTACTCGGGAGGACATAAAGAAAATGCCTCTCATGCAGCCGACTGCATTTGTTTGTGGATGTGAATGGAGGAAGTACGGGTGCTGCAGAAGTGCTGGGTTCCCAATTAGGATTGGCGAATGTAGCAGGAAGGGCATTATGGGCCTGTGTTTGTCTTCTTCTTGGTGGCAGCGGCACACTACTTGTGCTTGCCACCTCACCAGCTTGAACTGCACTTATGGGACTCGCCACGTCACCAAGTCTTACTGCAGTGCTGGTTTGACTACGACCGGGGTGTACTAGGCCGCTGGTGCTTGCCAGTTCACCAAAACGCTACCAAAAAACTGTCAGCGATCGCAGGGATCAGGCATGACTCTGCAAACGCTGCAGTTATGTGTGTTTAGTGTTTTGTAAGTGACAGTGATCGGTCGATACTGCACTTGGGTGGGCTGGGCAGAGGGGCAAAACGCAGGTGCTAGCAGGTATCTGGGCTGATCCCGCTAACACTGCGTTTTTGGGAACCCTAAACTGCTGGGGACGCTAGTATAGATCTGATCGGATCAGATATTGATCCGTTCAGATACTATACCACTAAGGGAGGTGTACGGTGCGTGCGTGGGTTTTATCGCTACTGGCACTAACCTGACGCTGCCTGGGGTCGGTGCTTGCCAGTTCACCAAAACACTACCAAAAAAACTGTTAGCGATCGCAGGGATCAGGCCTGACTCTGCGAACGCTGCAGTTATGCGTTTAGTGTTTTGTAAGTGACAGTGATCGATCCATACTGCACTTGGGTGGGCTGGGCCGGGCGGAGGGGCAAAACGCAGGTGATAGCAGGTATCTGGGCTGATCCCGCTAACACTGTGTTTTTGGGAACCCTAAACTGCTGGGGACGCTAGTATAGATTGGATCAGATTAGATATTGATCCGTTCAGATACTATACCACTAAGGGAGGTGTATGCTGCGTACTGGCACTAACCTGACGCTGCCTGGGGCGACGCAGCCCCTATCTGACCCTAAAACCTAACTTATATCACCGCTGGGCGATCAGGGGGCTAAACCTTTGTTAGGTAATAAACGGCGGGTGCCCTGACACTATAAAAAATAAACTAACTAACCAGCGTCACCCGTAACAGTTTTACGGTGATCACTGGTGAAAGGGTTAACTAGGGGGCAATCAAGGAGTTAAAGCCTTTATTAGGTAGTATATGGGGGTCCCTGACACTATAAAAAGCTGACGGCGAACCTATATATTTACCTCCCTAACTAGCGTCACCAGTGACACTAGTACAGCGATCAGAAAAACGATTGCTTAGTGACACTGGCGACGGGGGGTGATCACGGGGTTAAAACTTTATTGGGGGGGTTAGGGGGGTACCCTAGACCTAAAGGGGGCTAACACTAACTGCCCTACCACACTAATGCCCTGTACACACGGTCGGATTTTCCGACGGAAAATGTGTGATAGGACCTTGTTGTCAGAAATTCCGACCGTGTGTGGACTCCATCACACATTTTCCATCGGATTTTCCGACACACAAAGTTTGAGAGCAGGCTATAAAATTTTCCGACAACAAAATCCGTTGTCGGAATTTCTGATCGTGTGTACACAAATCCGACGGACAAAGTGCCATGCATGCTCAGAATAAATAAAGAAATGAAAACTATTGGCCGCTGCCCCGTTTATAGTCCCGACGTACGTGTTTTACGTCACCGCGTTCAGAATGATCGGATTTTCCGACAACTTTGTGTGACTGTGTGTATGCAAGACAAGTTTGAGCCAACATCCGTCAGAAAAAATCCTAGGATCTTGTTGTCGGAATGTCGGATCAATGTCCGACCGTGTGTATGGGGCATAACTGTCACAAACTGACACCAATGCAGTAATCAGAAAAAAAAAAAACTGCTTGGTGTTACTGTGACAGGGGGGGGTGATTGGGAGGTGATCAGGGGGTGTAAAGTATGCCTAGTGTGTTTTACTGTGTTGTGTTGTGCACTCACTCAGATGTCTTCTCTCCTCGGTGCCGGAATGGAAAATACCGAGCCGAGGAGCGATGACATCACTTCCTCTGCCGCTGTTTACAGCAGCAGAGGAAGATTCTCATTCGTTGGGAGCGATCGCGAGGGGGTGGCCACAAATGAGTGGTCTCCCCCCTCAGCCTGGATCGCTCCTCTAACGAAGCCGACCGCCTCGGGCACCGGGGGGGGGGGCGATGCGCCCCCCGCCCTCGGGAGGCAGATCACGTACCAGGTACGTGATTTTGCCTGCCCGTGCCATTCTGCCGCAGTATATCTGCGTTAGGCAGTCAACAAATGGTTAAAACAATAACCAAAGAATGTCCAGCGCTCTGAATGTCTCATAAACAGTTGCCAGCAGTCCAATAATAAAGGTTAAGAGATTTAATGTTTGTGTATGATAAAAACACTGTAATAAAAGCAATAAATGAACAGTATGTCATCCTATGTTAATAACACTGTAGGACACTTGAATAAGAAAGTTTCTAACAGCCAGAAGTTCCAATCAGCAGCAGGCAGTTTAAGACTGGAGATCCATCCAAAAAACCTAACCCCAGGCTGGGAAGCAGATGAGCCTCTCCATCTTAAGCTGATTTTTACAGTGTGGATCCCCTGAGTTTGGCGGGCTGGGGCTTCCATCTCCCCTTCAACTCCCTTCCATCTGCTTCCCAGCCTGGGGTTAGGTTTTTTGGATGGATCTCCAGTCTTAAACTGCCTGCTGCTGATTGGAACTTCTGGCTGTTAGAAACTTTCTTATTCAAGTGTCCTACAGTGTTATTAACATAGGATGACATACTGTTCATTTATTGCTTTTATTACAGTGTTTTTATCATACACAAACATTAAATCTCTTAACCTTTATTATTGGACTGCTGGCAACTGTTTATGAGACATTCAGAGCGCTGGACATTCTTTGGTTATTGTTTTAAATCTGTATCTATCAGTTACGGCTAGTCCAGCTGCACTGATTTCCCTTTCCCTTTCCCCCAACCCCCCCCCCCCCTCTCCCCCATTTTAAGTCTTGTCAATCTACTTAGTACATGTTATGTGTCACATGGATGACTGACTATATGGTATATGGTATACATTTGTATTATTTGATTATTTTCTACATGCCTTGATTGAGGTCCCTGGGTTTACACACATTGGCGCTGGATTAGTATTGTGTTTAACAAATGGTTAAAGCAAACCCATCTCTCCTCCATGTTCTTTGTTCCTAATATTTTAGCCCAATTTATGCCTTCTAGCAAGGTTCGTAGTTTAGGGAAGTTTGCTCTTTTGAAATTTAGTGTCTGTATTCCCCTTATGTTTCCTATTTGTGTGATTTATACTGAAGCCAATTCACCTGTGATCGCTGTTTTCTAAATTTCGCCGCATTTCCACATTCGTGATTAGGTCTGTATTGTTAGTAATCAGTAGATCCAGTAATGCTTTATTTTTAGTTGGTGCATCTACCATCATGAAATTGTCCTGCAAGACATTTAGAAACTGGCGAGCCTTAGAAGAATGTGTGGTTCCCTCCGCCCAGTCTATGTCTGGATAATTCAAATCCCCCATTATGATAACACTTCCCATCCTTGCTGCTAATCCAACTTTTGATAGAAGATCCCCCTCCTCTTTCAGGTTAGGGGGCCCATAGCATACTCCCAGTATTATTTTCACCTTAGTTTCATCCCTTTGGAGCTCTACCCATAAGGATTCCACCTCCTCCCTTGCTCCCTTAGTGATGTCATCTCTCACATTCACTTGCACATTATTCTTGATATATAGGCATACCCCCCCCTTTTTTACCCTCTCTATCCCTGCGGTAAAGGGAATACCCTTGAATGGTTGCCAGCCAATCATGAGAGCTGTTGACCAAGATCTCTGAAATTCCCACAAAATCTAAATCCTCCTCGTACAACAGTATCTCTAGTTCTCCCATCTTGTCCGCCAGGCTCCTGGCATTGGTGAACATGCCACGTAGTTTAGACTGGTCACATACTGTCCTCTTACTTCTGGGATTGCAAATAGGACTTGTTACTATACTTACCTTTTATGTGCTTTAGTCAACCTACCACTAATGCCCCCAATACTACCCTCTGGAATATGTTCACCGCTGACTATCTCTACCTCTGGACCCTCCCCCTGTCACCTAGTTTAAAAACCCCTCTAACTTTTCAGCCATCTTCACTCCCAGCAGATCTGTACCCTCCTCATTTAGGTGCAGTCCGTCCCTTCTATAGAACTGGTGACCCAGTCGGTGAGAAGTCGGCCCAGTTGTCCAGGAACCCAAACGCATCCTTACTACACCAACTCCTCAGTTTACATCCCTAATCTCCCTCTGCCTTTCTGATGTGGCTGTGGCTCGAGGTACCGGTAATATTCCTAAGAATACTACCTTGGAGGTCCTTTTCCTCAATTTAGCTCCTAAGTCCCTAAAACCATTCTTTAGGACACTCCATCTACCTCTGACTTTGTCATTGATGCCAACGTGCACCATGACAGATGGGTCTTCCCCAGCCCCATGTAGCAATCTGTCCACCAGATCCATGATGTGCCGAACCCGAGCGCCCGGTAGAAAGCATACAGTTCGGCGCTTCAGGTCTTTTTTCACAGATTGCCCTCTCTGTCCTTCTAAGAATTGAGTCCCCACCACCAGAATCTGTCTATCCTTTCCCTTCGCTTCCTCCACACTCTCACTGGAGGAGTTCTTCCCCTGGCAGCTAGAGGAGTCCCTCAGCTCTAGCAGTGCTGGTCCCTGACCGGTTTCACCAGTGTCACTCAATGGATAGTACTTATTAGGATGTTCCAGCCCAGGATCGGCCTCCCTGGCACTTTCCCCTCTATCCTTCCTGACTGTCACCCATCTACTCTTTTCTAGTGCCTGCACCTCTGTCTCCACCTGCCTCTCTGCTGGCACTTGCCGGGTACATTCCTGGCTCTCCTTTAGTATGGAGGGTCTTCTCAGTGCTGACAGTTGCTTCCCTAGATTCAGAACCTGGGCTTCCAGGGAAACAATGTGCTTACATTTTGCACAGTAGTATTTGCCCTCGATCAGATGATCAAGGAACGCATACATGCCGCAAGATGTACACTAAGAAGCATCTCCACACCCGCCGGGCATCGTACCTACTAATTTAATGAGGATTGGGGATTATACCCTGTCCAAATTATCTAACAACTAGCTTCCTGACACTAATACTCAACAATACAATACACAGGTACTCAACAAGACAATACACAGGTACTCACAGCACACATGCACTCGCAGCCCACGTGTACCTGCAGTCCACCTGCACTCGCAGCCCACGTGCACTCGCAGCACTCGTGTACTCACTGCCCGCGTGCACTCACAATACACAAGTACACACAATACACAGGTACACACATACTCAGGTACTAACGATGCACACAACATTCAGGTGCTCACAATACACCGGTACTCCCAACACTCACAATACACAGGTACTCCCAATACACAGGTACTCCCAGTGCTCAGGTACTCCCAACGCTCAGGTACAACCCTTATCTGGGCATGCAGCCCGGCAGGTCAGGAAAAGGGGGGGCGAGCCATACCAGGCCACATGCCCTCAACATGGGGGGGTGGGTGCTTTGGGACCCCCTGCCCAAAGCAACTTGTCCCCATGTTGATGAGGACAAGAGCCTCATCCCCACAACTGTGACCGGTGGTTGTGGGTGTCTGCAGGCAGGGGACTTTTCAGAATCTGGAAGCTCCTTTAACAAGGGGGCCCCCAGATCCCGGCACCACCCTTATGAGAATGAGTATGGGGTTAAAGTGGGCTTCCATATTCCGATAAGCTTCCCGCCTGAAGACCCCTACAACCACCGGCCACGGTTGTGAGGATGAGGCCCTCACCAACATAGGGACAAGATGCTTTGGGGCAGAGGGAGGGCAGAGCCCTCCCCGCCCCAAAGCACTCACCCCCCCATGTTGAGGGCATGTAGCCTGGTATGGTTCAGGAGGGGGAGCGCTTGCTTGTCCCCGCCCCTGACCTGCTGGGCTGCATGCCCGGATAAGGGCCTGGTATGGATAATGAGGGGAACCCCATGCCGTTTTTTTTTTTTTTCAATCTTGGTTTTTTTTTTTACATTTTACTATTGGCAGTTAATGCCGGCATTCTGTTCTTTACATTCATCTGTCAGTGGGGAAGCCCGCTGACAGATGATGAGTCATCAGTTGTTATAGCGGAGTTCCGCCCAAAAGTGGAACTTCTGCTCATTGTACTCATTCCCTCCTTCGGTGCCACATTTGGCACCTTTTTGGGGGGGGGCAGGATACCTGTCTTTCACGGGTATGCTGTCCCCACTTCCGGGAGCCTTAGCCGCAGGTATTGACGTCACTGCGGGGCTCCCTCCTCCTCCTACCCCGGCCGCCGTGCTAGTAGGAGAGAGGAGCGGCGCCCCGCGGTGATGTCAGGGTTCCCAGTGTGAAGCCGTAAAACTACACTGCCAGATTCCCTTACTCGCAATGGAGGCAGCAACACCCGACAGCTGATGGAAACATCAGCTGCGGTGTCGACATCGCTGGACTCCAGGACAGGTAAGTGTCCGATTATTAAAAGTCAGCAGCTGTAGTATATGCAGCTGCTGGCTTTTAATTTTTGCAGCAGTGGGCGGACCTCTGCTTTAAGGACGCGGGCGGTTGGCTTCCCGGCCTGCTGCCTAACAACCAGCTATTTCTCACACAGAATTCTAATTGTTCTGAAAAGTTGGAATTTATTAGAAAATTATTAAACAAAACAAATTTTAATGAAAACGAATTTTCATAATGAAACAAAATTAGTAACATAACAAATCTATCCGAAACAAAACAAATGTTTCCGTTCTGTACATGTCTAGTTATTATATTATATTATATATTATATTAATTATTATAGTTCCGACAATCATATCCATCTTTTTTGTTTGTATTAAATGAAGAGGAAAATGTATTTAAAGAAGTGTGGGAATGTTAAGAAAATAAACATACATACCTACCTGCTGCAGCATCGGTCCAATGCTGCAGATATCCCCCGCAGCCCGAGAACTGAGCAATCAGGTTTTGCTGATCGCTCAGTTCTCTGGTCCGCTCTGGAGACTGTTAGTCACCATTATCTGCCCATCCAGTGCTCACTGAAGCACAACGCAGGAGTGTGGGCAGGTGTGGCTGGATCAGGCTCCAAGCTGCATGCTGAGAGCCTGAGCCAGCTGCCTGTAAGGCATCTGGGTGGCTCCCGACATTATTGTTGGAATCCCACCTGAATTGTATGCAGCTGGAGTGCACTCCAGTGACCCACAAGAGAAGTAGGGGCAATAGAGCTACTCCATGCTTCTCTTTTAACACATCTGCAAATGTTCAGTACCTATGCAATGGCTCGAAAATGCATAAGTCACAGGTATAAGTGTAGCAGCTTTTAGCTCCTAACTACACTGTGTTTGCTAGATAGAGGATCGCTACCTTCTGATTTTACCATTTACAGCACGGCCTTATGGCTAGGTAATATAGGTATTTGCCTAAGGCAAGTATCAGAAGGGTGACAAAGCTACCATTGCTTCAGTATTTCACAACTCAATTAATTCCTTTATAGGGAGGCAAGAAAATTGAAGATTTCTGGTCATAGGAAAGGCAAAGATGAGTGCATGACAAAAATTTTACTCTGTATGTAAGGCAGAGTGGCAGCATAGTCTCAACTGTATTATGTGCCCATGTAAATATTTGCACACTGTTGTTTTTGAAGTTCAAATAATACTGTCTATGCAGATCACAACATAGGCAACAAAGAGTACAGCATACTTGCCAATAGTCCCGAATTTCCCGGGACATGCACGAATTCGGGAGCCTCGTCCCGATTTTTTTATTTCTCGGGATTTGTCCCGAATTTCCTTGCTTGTCCCGGAGGATCGGAAATTTTTTTGGGCAATAAAAGGGTTAATTAGCATTGCCGCAGCCTCGGTATCCTCCCCCCTGCCTCATTTTGTCCTCCTTGTCCTCTATTGGACAAGGAGGACACCTGCTCATTCTGCCTGCCTTGATTTGCCAAGTATGGCAAGCAGGGGCGTGGCTACTTCGCAGTCGGAGCACATGGATGGATGGGGAGGAGGTGCGCACCGCTGTGTCACGCTGACTGCTGCTGTGTCAGTGCCAGGACTCTCACTCGGAGGAGGAAGAAGTTTGCCTCCTCCTGTTTACACAGCACCAAGGAGGAGAACGTGAAAGGTCCGCGGGAGCCTGAGGCCGGGACCACCAGGGAACAGTCGGTGCCACGTGGGGGGAGCTAGTGTGTCAAAGTGCTCCCAGCTTCTGTTTGAGGGGGAAAAATAAAATTCTCACTCCCCTCCGCTGGCAATGTCTGATGTAAGGGGGGCTTTGCTGGCAATGTCTGATGTAAGGGGGGACGCCGCTGCAATGTTTGATGTAAGGGGGGACTCTGCTGCAATGTCTGATGTAAGGGGGGACTCCGCTGCAATGTCTGATGTAAGGGGGGACTCCGCTGGCAATGTCCGATGTAAGGGAGGACTCCGCTGGCAATGTCCGATGTAGGGGGGGACTCCGCTGCAATGTCTGATGTAAGGGGGGCTTTGCTGGCAATGTCTGATGTAAGGGGGGCTTTGCTGGCAATGTCTGATGTAAGGGGGGACTCCGCTGCAATGTCTGATGTAAGGGGGGACTCCGCTGGCAATGTCTGATGTAAGGGGGGGACTCCGCTGGCAATGTCTGATGTAAGGGGGGACTCCGCTGGCAATGTCTGATGTAAGGGGGGACTCTGCTGGCAATGCCTGATGTAAGGGAGGACTCCACTGGGGACACCTGATGGCATCTGGTGGCAGGTGACACGCTCAGTGTTCCCACTGATTTCTGCATTATGGTGAGTTAAATAATTTCATTTTATATTACAATGTAATAATAGAAATAATGCGCTTCAATCATCCTGACACCATAATAATCATGGCACTGGGATGATTGAAGTGCTAACACCAGGTGTTTGGAGTTTGGAGTATCTTTATCTGCTGATTGTTAAACTTTCTAGAATACACATATTTTTATTGTGTAGGATCTGGGGCTGCTGTCCCGTCATTTCCCTCTCCCCCTCTAATCCCTCTCCCGCTTTCCCCCTCTCCCTCTACATCCCTCATTCATCTCAGACTCTAACCACACCCTCTTGAGCCACGCCCATTTAAGCCACGCCCACTATTCCACGTAAACTACGCCCATTTTTGCTGCACTTGCCGTTTTTGCTAAACCACGCCTACAGATGAATGCCCCGCCCCCTAATTATTGTACGGCTCCGCCTACAGCCAAAAAAGTGTCCCACATTTTTTTTTTGCAATGTTGGCAACTATGAGTACAGCTTTTCAAAGAGTAAACCTAATTAGCACAATTTTGTGTCACTAAAAAGGTATCATTCACCATGCTGTAGGGCGTAGGTGCATGTCTGGGCTAGAGCAAGTGCCAGGAACAAAGGTCCATAAAAACAAAAAGACAACAAGAACAGAACAAAGGACATCTAATGTGTTTTGCAGGATAAAATACATCCTCCTTCATCAGAACTTAAGGATATTTTGGAATGTCAAGTGCACTTTGAAATTAGCTCTGGGATCAGTTGATCAAGAAAACAGTCAGTTAATCAGTGTCTCTGTCAGCAGTAGATAGCATACAGTATGGTATAACAGTTACAGTATGCTGTGCAACTGCTGATCAAATCACTGGTTAAAAGACGACTCTTCTGATTCACACCAATTGATCATGGAGCTAATTTAAAGTCCACTTGACATTCAGAAGTCCTGATGAAAAGAGATTTTTTTTGGCCCCTTTGCTACACAAAGCTACACTTTTTGTAGCTGCTGGCATTTAATTTTTTTTTTTTGGCGGAACTCCACTTTAAGGGGCCAAAAAAATCTCTTTTCATCAGCACTTGTGACTTTTAATATTAGAACACTCACCTGTCCTACGGTCCAGCAATGCGGGCGAACGAAGCCTCACTCCTTTCCACGGCGCCGGCATCACTACTGTGGGCGCCTGGCTGTGCAGGCTAGGAACTTCCAGCTGTATCTTGCGTGGGCACGCTTGTTTGCGTGAAAATGCGCAGAAGTACATTGCACAGATGTCTGCACTTACACGTGCATCCAGTTTCAGGACTGGCACCAAACGGCCTATTCAAGGAAAGAAGCAGTGACAGATGATTCCTGGATAAACAACCTCAGTTTGTCCAGGAGCCCCACCTTCGTGTATCCTGATCCTCGTGTATATCTTGACTTCCTGTGAGCAACTTGGCTTGCCTTTGGATTTCCCTCTATCTGATCCCCAGGTCATTTAACCACTTCACGAAAAAAGACGTACCTGTATGTCGCTTTGAGAAAGTGGTTGTATCGTTTTTTAGACTGGTTGTCAGCTTTCTGATGATAACATCTGATGCGGCTCAGCAGCCGCTCGGCTGTTATCACAAGGAGCGGGAGGGGGCGTCCTCCCCCCCAACCTCCCGCCACTCCACCTGGGTCTCCTGTCCCACTGGGAGACACGAGCAACCAGTAGGCACGTCCGCCGGCTGGCCAGAATCCCGAACAAAGCCAGAATCAGCTTAAAATCGGGTCTCTGATGTAGTAAGCCAGAAGTGATGTCACAACATCATTTCTAGTTTACCCGGCTGCCAGTGGTGATGATTTAAAAAAATTTCCTAGTATTCCAAAACGCAGATTTTTGACATTTTGAATACTTTTAAGTGCAAAGGAAGGATTTGGGGTCTTTTAGACCCCAGATCCCTCCATAAAGAGTATCGGTCACCGCCTATTACTGTCACAAGGGATGTTTACATTCCGTGTGACAGCAATACAAGTAATCAGTTTTTTTATTTTTTATTTTTAAAGAGACAGTGTAAAAAAAATAATAATACATTTTTTTTTAAAGTGTCCCTGTCCCCACAGGCTCGCTCACCAAAGAAAATGCAAACGTAAGGCGCGCCCACAAATGTAAACGATGATCAAATCACACATGTGAGGTATCGCCGCGATTGTCAGAGCAAGAGCAATAATTCTAGCAAAAGACCTCTGTAACTCTAAACTGGTAACCGTTAAAAAAAAATTTAAAGCATCACCTATGGAGATTTTTATGTACTGTAGTTTGTCACCGTTCCACGAGTGTGCGTTTTACAATATACAAAAAAAAAAAAAATGCGTTTAATAGACCGCTGCGCAAACTGTATGTGTGACATAAAATATTGTAAAAACTGCCATTTTATTCTCCAGAGCCTTTGCTATATATATATATATATATATATATATATATATAGATATATTTCCCGGCCCATCCTCCCGTCAGCACACTATGGGTTAACATCTCCTCTGGAGCCCCACATTACCACTTGTATAGCTGAATAAAAGGCAGCTCCTCCCCAACTAAGATAGTTCTTCTTTGGTCTGCTCCAGGCCACCTATTGATAAGTAAGTTGTTTGCTGCATGCCCTCCCCCCCCCCCGCTGAATGTACCCCTCTATGTTCATCCTCTTGTGGAGTTGGAAGACCCTGAATTCTGAAGGTAAATCCTTTTTTTAAACTGGGTGCCTTTTTGTGCCAAGGCTATGGACAAAATGATGCCTAAACAGCATTGATATTGTACAGGTGTGGTATTATAAGAGCTCAGCAATGTTATCATTGTCTCTCCCTTTGTTTTTTTTCCTATCTTTATATGCAGCACACCACACTGCTGTCCTGGCTTTGTCAGTCTGAGAGTGGCTATGAATGGTGTCACAGGGTGCAGGGATGGGACCGCCAGACGCCATGCAATGGTGCATGATCTTGG
Organism: Aquarana catesbeiana; assembly: GCF_042186555.1. Taxonomy (NCBI): domain Eukaryota; kingdom Metazoa; phylum Chordata; class Amphibia; order Anura; family Ranidae; genus Aquarana; species Aquarana catesbeiana. The sequence goes on from NC_133335.1 coordinate 152,976,514, forward strand.
GGGTCTGCAGTTGTGAGGGCCTCTCTCTGCAGTCCTGCCAGGTAAAGGACTTACCTCAGATTCTGACTCTCTTGTCTGTCTCTGGATGTGCTGTTCTGGCTCCCTTGCTGTGCTGTGTACTCCTATGGGCTTGACAGTCTGACTGTTTTTTTGTCTCAGACTCTAAACACACTATGCAACTTTTGTTGTCTGGTTTCCTTTAGATTTAGCGGAGCCATGTAGTGCAAGGGCCTGCCTGACTGCATACAAATCAAGACTCTTATGGTTTGGCCTCTTGTTATGTGGTTTTGGTGAATCTGAGGGGGAAATCCAGAGAAGATTGTATAGTGTGTGTGTCCAGCTTACTATGTCTGCCTTTGGGAATACTGCCTGAAGCTCACCTGATGCTTCTAAAGTGAGTGGAAGAAGGCAGATGGCTCTTAAAGAGACAGTGTACCATATTTTTGGTGAGAGGTAATATGCTTTTCTCCATATATTTTGTGCAAATATGAGCTTTCCACACCTGTTAGTGGCACAGAAGATTAGCAAAGGTAGGAGGGGGTGACGTGGGACATGGTTCTTAACCACTTGCCGACCGCCTCACGCATATATACGTGAGCAGAGCGGCACGGGCAGGCAAAATCACGTACCTGGTACGTGATTGCCTTCCCGCGGGCGGGGGGTCCGATCGGACCCCCCCCCGGTGCCAGCGGCGGTCGGCATTTGTCTAGGAGCGATCAGAGATGAGGGGGAGGCCATCCGATCGTGGCCCCCCCCTCGCGATCGCTCCCAGCCAATGAGAAACATCCCCTGCCTCTGTATAGTACACAGAGGCAGAGGATGTGATGTCATCTCTCCTCGGCTGGCCAGTTTCCGTTCCAGCACCGAGGAGAGAAGACATGTAAGTGCACCAACACACACACACACACACACACACACACAACACAGTAGAACATGCCAGGCACACTAAACACCCCCGATCCCCCCCCCCGATCGCCCCCCGATCCCCCCCCCAATCACCCCCCCCCCCTGTCACAAACTGACACCAAGCAGGTTTTTTTGTTTTGTTTTGTTTTTTTCCTGATTACTGCATAGTGTCAGTTTGTGACAGTTAGCAGTGGTAGGACAGTTAGTGTTAGCCCCCTGTAGGTCTAGGGTACCCCCCTAACCCCCCCTAATAAAGTTTTAACCCCTTGATCACCCCCTGTCACCAGTGTCGCTAAGCGATCATTTTTCTGATCGCTGTATTAGTGTCGCTGGTGACGCTAGTTAGTGAGGTAAATATTTAGGTTCGCTGTCAGCGTTTTATAGCGACAGGGACCCCCATATACTACCTAATAAATGTTTTAACCCCTTGATTGCCCCCTAGTTAACCCTTTCACCACTGATCACCGTATAACTGTTACGGGTGACGCTGGTTAGTTTGTTTATTTTTTATAGTGTCAGGGCACCCGCCGTTTATTACCGAATAAAGGTTTAGCCCCCTGATCGCCCGGCGGTGATATGCGTCGCCCCAGGCAGCGTCAGATTAGCGCCAGTACCGCGAACACCCACGCACGCACCGTACACGCACCGTACACCTCCCTTAGTGGTATAGTATCTGAACGCATCAATATCTGATCCGATCAGATCTATACTAGCGTCCCCAGCAGTTTAGGGTTCCCAAAAACGCAGTGTTAGCGGGATCAGCCCAGATACCTGCTAGCACCTGCGTTTTGCCCCTCCGCCCAGCCCACCCAAGTGCAGTATCGATCGATCACTGTCACTTACAAAACACTAAACGCATAACTGCAGCGTTCGCAGAGTCAGGCCTGATCCCTGCGATCGCTAACAGTTTTTTTGGTAGCATTTTGGTGAACTGGCAAGCACCAGCCCCAAGCAGCGTCAGATTAGCGCCAGTACCACTAACACCCACGCACGCACCGTACACCTCCCTTAGTGGTATAGTATCTGATCGGATCAATATCTGATCCGATCAGATCTATACTAGCGTCCCCAGCAGTTTAGGGTTCCCAAAAACGCAGTGTTAGTGGGATCAGCCCAGATACCTGCTAGCACCTGCGTTTTGCCCCTCCGCCCGGCCCAGCCCAGCCCACCCAAGTGCAGTATCGATCGATCACTGTCACTTTTTTTTGTAGCGTTTTGGTGAACTGGCAAGCGCCAGCGGCCTAGTACACCCCGGTCGTAGTCATACCAGCACTGCAGTAACACTTGGTGACGTGGCGAGTCCCATAAGTGCAGTTCAAGCTGGTGAGGTGGCAAGCACAAGTAGTGTCCCGCTGCCACCAAGAAGACAAACACAGGCCCGTCGTGCCCATAATGCCCTTCCTGCTGCATTCGCCAATCCTAATTGGGAACCCACCACTTCTGCAGCGCCCGTATTTCCCCCATTCACATCCCCAACCAAATGCAGTCGGCTGCATGAGAGGCATTTTTATGTCCTCCCGAGTACCCCTACCCAACGAACCCCCCAAAAAAGATGTGTCTGCAGCAAACGCGGATATAGGCGTGACACCCGCTATTATTGTCCCTCCTGTCCTGATAATCCTGGTCTTTGCATTGGTGAATGTTTTGAACGCTACCATTCACTAGTTGAGTATTAGCGTAGGGTACAGCATTGCACAGACTAGGCACACTTTCACAGGGTCTCCCAAGATGCCATCACATTTTGAGAGACCCGAACCTGGAACCAGTTACAGTTATAAAAGTTACAGTTACAAAAAAAAAGTGTAAAAAAAAAAAAAAAAAATAGTTGTCGTTTTATTGTTCTCTCTCTCTCTATTCTCTCTCTGGTGTTCTGCTCTTTTTTACTTTATTCTATTCTGCAATGTTTTATTGTTATTATGTTTTATCATGTTTGCTTTTCAGGTATGCAATTTTTTATACTTTACCGTTTACTGTGCTTTATTGTTAACCATTTTTTTGTCTTCAGGTACGCCATTCACGACTTTGAGTGGTTATACCAGAATGATGCCTGCAGGTTTAGGTATCATCTTGGTATCATTCTTTTCAGCCAGCGGTCGGCTTTCATGTAAAAGCAATCCTAGCGGCTAATTAGCCTCTAGACTGCTTTTACAAGCAGTGGGAGGGAATGCCCCCCCCCCCACCGTCTTCTGTGTTTTTCTCTGGCTCTCCTGTCTCAACAGGGAACCTGAGAATGCAGCCGGTGATTCAGCCAGCTGACCATAGAGCTGATCAGAGACCAGAGTGGCTCCAAACATCTCTATGGCCTAAGAAACCGGAAGCTACGAGCATTTTAGGACTTAGATTTCGCCGGATGTAAACAGCGCCATTGGGAAATTGGGAAAGCATTTTATCACACCGATCTTGGTGTGGTCAGATGCTTTGAGGGCAGAGGAGAAATCTAGGGTCTAATAGACCCCAATTTTTTCAAAAAAGAGTACCTGTCACTACCTATTGCTATCATAGGGGATATTTACATTCCCCTGAGACAACAATAAAAATGATTTAAAAAAAAATATGAAAGGAACAGTTTAAAAATAAGATAAAAAAGCAAAAAAATAAGAAAGGAAAAAAAAAAAAAAAAAAAAGCACCCCTGTCCCCCCTGCTCTCGCGCTAAGGCGAACGCAAGCGTCGGTCTGGCGTCAAATGTAAACAGCAATTGCACCATGCATGTGAGGTATCACCGCGAAGGTCAGATCGAGGGCAGTAATTTTAGCAGTAGACCTCCTCTGTAAATCTAAAGTGGTAACCTGTAAAGGCTTTTAAAGGCTTTTAAAAATGTATTAATTTTGTTGCCACTGCACGTTTGTGCGCAATTGTAAAGCATGTCATGTTTGGTATCCATGTACTCGGCCTAAGATCATCTTTTTTATTTCATCAAACATTTGGGCAATATAGTGTGTTTTAGTGCATTAAAATTTAAAAAAGTGTGTTTTTTCCACAAAAAATGCGTTTGAAAAATCGCTGCGCAATTACTGTGTGAAAAAAAAAAAAATGAAACACCCACCATTTTAATCTGTAGGGCATTTGCTTTAAAATAATATATAATGTTTGGGGGTTCAAAGTAATTTTCTTGCAAAAAAAAATAATTTTTTCATGTAATCAAAAAGTGTCAGAAAGGGCTTTGTCTTCAAGTGGTTAGAAGAGTGGGTGATGTGTGACATAAGCTTCTAAATGTTGTGCATAAAATGCCAGGACAGTTCAAACCCCCCCAAATGACCCCATTTTGGAAAGTAGACACCCCAAGCTATTTGCTGAGAGGCATGTCGAGTCCATGGAATATTTTATATTGTGACACAAGTTGCGGGAAAGAGACAAATTTTTTTTTTTTTTTTTTTTTTTTGCACAAAGTTGTCACTAAATGTTATATTGCTCAAACATGCCATGGGGATTTGTGAAATTACACCCCAAAATAAATTCTGTTGCTTCTCCTGAGTACGGGGATACCACATGTGTGGGACTTTTTGGGAGCCTAGCCGCGTACGGGACCCCGAAAACCAAGAACCGCCTTCAGGCTTTCTAAGGCCGTAAATTTTTGATTTCACTCTTCACTGCCTATCACAGTTTCGGAGGCCATGGAATGCCCAGGTGGCACAAAACCCCCCCAAATGACCCCATTTTGGAAAGTAGACACCCCAAGCTATTTGCTGAGAGGTATAGTGAGTATTTTGCAGACCTCACTTTTTGTCACAAGGTTTTGAAAATTGAAAAAAGAAAAAAAAAAAAAATTTTTTCTGGTCTTTCTTCATTTTCAAAAACAAATGAGAGCTGCAAAATACTCACCATGCCTCTCAGCAAATAGCTTGGGGTGTCTACTTTCCAAAATGGGGTCATTTGGGGGGGGGTTGTGCCATCTTGGCATTTTATGGCCTTCAAAACTGTGATAGGTAGTGAGGAGTGAAATCAAAAATGTATGCCCTTAGAAATCCTGAAGGTGGTGCTGGGTTTTCGGGGCCCCGTACGCGGCTAGGCTCCCAAAAAGTGCCACACATGTGGTATCCCCGTACTCAGGAGAAGCAGCTGAATGTATTTTGGGGTGCAATTCCACATATGCCCATGGCCTATGTGAGCAATATATCATTTAGTGACAACTTTTTGTAAATTTTTTTTTTTTTTTTTTTTTTTTTTTTTTTGTCATTATTCAATCACTTGGGACAAAAAAAATAAATATTCAATGGGCTCAACATGCCTCTCAGCAATTTCCTTGGGGTGTCTACTTTCCAAAATGGGGTCATTTGGGGGGGGTTTGTACTGCCCTGCCATTTTAGCACCTCAAGAAATGACATAGGCAGTCATAAACTAAAAGCTGTGTAAATTCCAGAAAATGTACCCTAGTTTGTAGACGCTATAACTTTTGCGCAAACCATTAAATATACGCTTATTGACATTTTTTTTACCAAAGACATGTGGCCGAATACATTTTGGCCTAAATGTATGACTAAAATTTAGTTTATTGGATTTTTTTTATAACAAAAAGTAGAAAATATCATTTTTTTTCAAAATTTTCAGTCTTTTTCCGTTTATAGCGCAAAAAATAAAAACGGCAGAGGTGATCAAATACCATCAAAAGAAAGCTCTATTTGTGGGAAGAAAAGGACGCAAATTTCGTTTGGGTACAGCATTGCATGACCGCGCAATTAGCAGTTAAAGCGACGCAGTGCCGAATTGTAAAAAGTACTCTGGTCAGGAAGGGGGTAAATCCTTCCGGGGCTGAAGTGGTTAAAAGATTGCCCAAGAAGATTATACAAATTAGGGGTTTTGCATTATTTTAGGAGCAGAAACCCTGAACGCAAAAGTCTCCAAAAAGACATAAAACCTGCCAACAATCATCTTATCCTTACCAGGACAATGACACCTAACAGGTTGTCACATTCATTAAAATGGATGTAAACCCTCCATACACCCAGTGAAGTGAACAGCCTCAGATGATACACAGAGATGAAGCAAATCTCCCTACATAAGTTTTACATGTATATCTGCTGTCTTCACTTTTATATATTGTTTAGAAAGTTCAGATCTTGTTAGGAAATGTTCTCTTCCTGTTTAACACAGTGTGTGATGTTTGGGCATACAGCCAAGATAGCCAACATTGCTGATTGGTGGAAAGGCGCACACACCCCCTCTCATCTTTTTGTAACAGGGTCAACAGCTACCTGCTAATCTATTTATAGCAGCCTCCCCAGACAGAAATGTCAGGCTGTTTTTTTTTCTGATGTGTCCAAGAATTTGTCAGGAGTTATCTGGCTGATAACAGAGGAACAGGTCAGGAGAGAGCTACAGGAATTATCTCTTTGAAGAGAGATAACAGAATGCAGGAAACTGGCACAAATGCATTTATGTCAGTATGATAGAGAATGCCTCACCTAGCTCACAATGCATTTTGGGCCTGCATGCAGTCTGCAATGGCAGAGAAATGAAATTGCACAAGTTTCCTCACAAGGATGTGGTTGTGCCAAATTCAAAGCCCTATTAAGGCAGCTATTGTGGAAAAGAAGCTACAAATATCCACACCACAAGCAACACCCATAATGATAGAGCATAAAGCGCTCGTTGATGAAGGATGACAGATACCTTGACAGAAGTCCTATTTACAGTAACAGGTTCTCTAAACTTTATCCATATATGATGGCTGCTGTATGTTTATGCACTGCACTTTCAGGGGTGGATGCTGCCCTCTAGTGTCTGGTGCAGCAAGTGTCTTTGCCTTTTTATAATTTGGTTGCCTTCAGAGATCCTATGGATGAGAAAGTGGATTTGTTCACACCAAAAGCAGTCCAGTGCGTCTTTAATCTGCATCAAGAACGCATGGACAGTGTTTAACTTTGATTCCAATTACATAGTTCACACCAGTACAGCGCATTCTAGTATAGTCAACAAAAGTAGAATGTTGCATTGTTGCTGTATGGAACACATCTAGAAAGCGGCAAAATGCATTGAGAATGCATCAAAAGCACTCATGCAGAAACACATCTGGAACACAGAAATCGTGGTGATCTGGCCATCAGGTTTGCACAGAATCTATACAGTGACAGATTTTGCCTGCCAACCAGCAATACGTTAACTTCGATATATATTAACTTTAGAAATGGCATTACATTCAACACTGGAAGCTACAAGATTTGGCACAGTTTCTGGAAGGATTGGAACCTGGCAACTGACTTTTGGTTGATGCTTTTGATAGACCTAGTACAAGCGCTGGCGCACCCAGTCGCTGCTATGAGAGCATTGTGGTTACACCACTGGAAGGCAGGTGGAACGTCTACACAAGCCTTTAACATTACCTATAATGGGGGGTTATTGTTGGCAAAACAATTTTCTTCCAGTTGGCCAGGGGGCCTATGTGAAATTGATGATTGTAGCCTCCTTCCGGGGGGTTTGGATGAGTCATCAAAGACCAGTGGGTCCAGAAGACAGGTGAGCGTACAATGGAAAATTCCAAAGCTGACCACTGAATCCATTTAATCTATGCCCAACAGATCTCAGAAGAGAAGATGTTGACCAGATTTTTATACTGCTACAAGGCCATCATGCCAGTGATGCTGAAAACAAACATGGAATCATCTGGGGGCCTTTCTCCCTAGTTTTTCTAGTACCTAAGGCAGGAACCTTCTGGCCTGTTTTAGTTCGAAGGAATCAAATGTGTCCATATAGGCCAATCGGTCAAGATGGTTCATACAGACAGTCACAGGGATAGTTCAGCTGGAGGACCAGTTGTTATCAATCGACCGGCCGACTCATATTTCCATGTACTGATCAATGCTGAGCAACAGAGGCATGTGAGATTTTCAGTGGCCAGATGTCACTTCCAGTTTAGGTGCTTTTTACAGAATTGACACAGTCCCAGGAATCTTTTTGAAAGATCTTGTTGGCAGTGATGGTACCTTGGGCCAGGTGGCACAGGAGGGCGTTTCAATTTTGCCTTCTTTAGCCTATGAGCTGGGCTATCTATGAATCAGAAAATCTTTGTGCCTATACAAATTCAACAAGAACTAGAATTTTGGACATTGCCACTGTGCTCATTTTTTTTTTTTTTTTTTTTTTTTTTTTTTTTTTTGAGGCAGGCCTCTCAGCCCAGGAGTCTCTGGGGCTTTGATAATCCAAGATCTGAAGAAACAAGTGCAAGACCATTGGAGAGCAGTGAAACACAGACTCCCCAAGTATCTTGAATGGAAGGAAGCCTTTTTTCTAGCATTTCAAGCCTTTCAGGATCTTTGAGGGGCCTGAGTAAGGTTGACAATAAGACAGTAGTAACCTACATTGCCTGACAAGGGGACATCGAGTCTTTTCTTGTTACATTTTGCAAAGAAACTTTTTGTGGGGCAGAGAACCACTTAGTCAGTTAAAATTGGTCTTGCCAAGGAAGCAAAATCAATTATTGGTTCGGTTATGTCAATATTGGCCCTATGGGGCATTCCAGCAGTAGTTCTCAGGGAGACTTCACTGAACATGCAGCTTCTGGTATTTGCAACAGGATACCAATGCAAAGACTCCGTCATACAAGGTGCAGGGTGCCATGGAATTTTCTGTTTGATTTTTGTCTCTGATCAAGTGAATTCTTTTATGGCAAGGTCAGTAATAGCACCCCAATCCAATTGGACTACTTTTAATAGCCTGGCCATGGAATAGGCTACACTAGACGTGCAGGGATTCTCATCTGATGTTGTTCAGATCCTGGTGACCAGAAGATCATCCATGAATGCTACATAGGAGGGGATATGAAAGAAGTTTGTTTTTGTTTGCTCAGCAAAGCTTTTTCTCCTGTGTTCCTTGCTCTAGCCAATATCCTTGACATTTTACATTCAGCGCTAGAGGTTGGTCTGGCATACAATGCTGTTTAAGGGATCTCTACTTTATTTTTTCACATGCTGCAGATAGGTGCAAAGCCAGTGACCGGTTGCTTCTTCCAGATAACAATCTATATATGACCTTGAGGGAAATCCTTGTTCCCTCTGTGGGACTTGGGCTTGGATCTGAGAGCACCCTTTGCTCAAACAGGTTTCATTTCCATTGAAGTACTGCATGGTAAAACTAGTTCTCATGACAACAACTACTTCAGACAGAAGGATGTTGAAGATTGGGAAGTAGGGAAACTTGGTCAAAGGAGGAAAGTGTAAAAAAAATACTTTCATTTAGCCATCAGGCCCTTAGGAGTCATCCACTCTTGGGTCACCAGGATGATTAAACTGGCATGCAGGAAGTACGCTTTTCTGCTCTGAAATAATTGCAGGCCTATTTGACTAGAGGTGTGGCAGCCTTTGAGGCAGTTATGCCAGGATTGCTTGGAGGCTATAGGTAAGGGCTAGCTTGAATGTCTGTTGCAGCCTTCATTCAACCTTACAAATTAAGCAAACAGCATGTTTGGGACCAGAGAGATCAATTCCTTCTGGCTTTAGCAGCTTTTCTTTTAGATGTCAGTGTCTCTCTTAATATGTTCTCTCCCACCCTATATTAAGCTTTGGTATATCCCATTGTGTGCTGATGGGAGGATGGGCCAGGAAAACAGAAAATTGTTTTCAAATACTTACCATAATTTTCCTTTCCTGGCCCATCCTCACGTCAGCACAGGACTCCCTCCCTAGTGGCCTGTCGCAGGCTAAGTTATCAAACTATCTTATTTGGGGAGGAGCTGCCTTTTATTCAGCTGTTCAGCTGTACAGGTGGTAATGTGCTGCTCCAGAGGAGATATTAACCCATTGTGTGCTGACGTGAGGATGGGCCAGGAAAGGAAAATTACGGTAAGTATTTGATAACAATTTTCCGTTACAATGTTTGGGAGTTCCAAGTAATTGTCTAGCAAAAAATATAGATTTTTCACTTGTAAACAAGTGTCAGAAATATAAACTTATACAAACACATTATATACCACGCTGTCTAAAACACACTACAGCAGCCAGAACAGCAGTGTATAGAAATAGGTAAAAAAAGTGAAAATGTGCAGCGCTTAACAGATGAATTATGAACTTGAATTCTATATGTGAAAAAATATAAAGTGTACAGTATGACATAGATACATAGTAAAAAACATAAATTAAGATAAGGGACCAAAAAAAGTCCTATAGAAATAATCCAAATAAGAAGTCCAATGAAATTAAATGACAGGCTATGAAATCATAAAGAGGACATCAAAAAAATTGATAGAACATCCACCACCAAAAGCACCAGTCGCTTACCAGAGGGATTGAACTCATACAGGTATACACCTGATGAGTCAATCAGTCTTTGTAAAGTGCCCAGAACGAATCAGGCTCACTGTATGGACACAGTTTCCAGAAGGACGTTCAGGACAGTGGATATCAGCAAATTGATTTTAAAATGGACAGATCAACCCAACCATGCAGATGAAAAAGGAGGGTACATAGCATAATTCCGTGAGGAATATGTATTGTGAAAACAAAGGAAATACACTTACATTTCCAAGATAGAATAAGCGCTTCTAAAAGGACAGTAACACTGGCATCAGCATAGCACCCTGACACGTTTCGCCTCAAAAGGCATCATCTGGGGTTGTGTCAAAAATAGGCTTGGTCCAAAAGTCCATAATAAGTCCCATTTGCAGTTTGCAAGAAACCATGTGTGGGACACAGCAAACATGTGGAAGGAGGTTCTCTGGTCAGATGAGACCAAAATTTTACTTTTTTACCCAAAAGCAAAACGCTATGTGTGGCCGAAAACTATCACTGTGCATCACCCTGAACACATCATCCCCACCGTGAAATGTGGTGGCAGCATCATGTTGTGTGGATGCTTTTCTGTCCTGTCAGGGGAAAGGAGACATATTGATTGTTCTGAGTAAGTAGGAACAACGATATGTCGTCTCCCCTAGTCAGTCCTATCCCCATACAGTTAGAACACACTGAAGGAACACACATTTAATCCCTTGATCTCCCCCTAGTGTTAACCCCTTTCCTACCAGTGACATTTACACAGTATTCAGTGCATATTCACTAAAAATGTGTCTGTGTCAAAAGTGCCCGATCTGTCCGTCTCAAAGTCACAGTACCGCTAAAAATCGCAGATCACCACCATTACTAGTGTAAAAAAAAAAAAAAAAAAAAACATAAAAATGCCATAAATCTTTCCCATAGTTTGTAGACGCTATAACTTTTGTGCGAACCTATCAATATACGCTTATTGCAATATTTTATTTTTTTACCAAAAATATTATTCTGACTCTGAATCCACAAAGGTGCTTTTATTCTCAACATCAAGTTACAACAGATGACAGGATACAACAGATGAATAGGTTGTGGTATTTATGTGGTCAAAAGATGATATTGTCTGTAGCTTACTATGCAGAATACATGTGCCCTGCTATGTGCGGCCTGTTAGCTGCATCCATGACACAGGAAGTACAAATCTCGGGAAGAAGGGTGGAGCATTACATACAAAGGAAGTGTCATAACATAAGGGAAAAAGAACATAGGAAACTAGTGAATTACCACAAAAGGTCACTAGATGGCAGCATGTGAACTAAATATAAAACGTCCATAGAAAACGGTTAAAAAAACAATCTATATGCATTCTATGCCCCGTTGGGGCAGCACAAATATGTAGAAGAAGATATATTGGCCTAAACTGATGAAAAAATGTGTTTTTTATTTAAAAAACCTTTTTGGGGATATTTATTATAGCAAAAAGTAAAAAAAATTTTTTTTTTTTTTTCAAAATTGTCTTTGTAGTTTTTATGCTATTAAAAAAAAAAAAGAGAAAGCTCTATTTAAAGGGGAAAAAAATGATACAAATTTCGTTTGGGTACAGCATTGCATGACCGCGCAATTACCAGTTAAAGCATTGCAGTGCCAAATTGTAAAAAGTGGTCTGGTCAGAAAGGGGGTAAAACCTTCCGGGCTGAAGTGGTTAAGCTATTTTGCACAGAAGAATAAGCAAAAATGTCACTCTCTAGATGTGAAAAGCTGGTAAGAGACATTCCCAAAAAGACATGCAGCTGTAATTGCAGGGAAAGGTGGTTCTACAAAGTATTGACTCAGGGGTGCTGAATACAAATGCACGCCACGCTTTTCACATATTTATTTGTAAAACAATGTCAAAACCATTTATCATTTTCCTTCCACTTCATAATTATGTGCCACTCTGTGTTAGTCTATCACATAAAATACATTTACGTTTTTGGTTGTAACATGACAAAATGTGGAAAGTTTCAAGGGGTACGAATACTTTTTCCAAGTATGTTATCAGCTCATTAGGCTAATCTGAAAGAATAAAATGAGAGCGCATCATCAAACTAGAAAATGCATTTCCTGGAGAAAATGTGTGGGAATGCTGAATTGCTAAAGCTAACTGGATGAATAGCTTAAATAAGAAAAAGTTGAAGTGAGAATAGTTGGAAAAGAAGGAATGGTTTTAAAATAAACATGAATTTCATTAAAGTTTAGCACCACTAATGTATGAAAGATGTGGAATATTTAAAGGTGTTTTTTGAAAAGCTTTTTGATCATTAATCCCCACACCTAATGAGTGAGAGAACCCTTCAAACAAGCCTTAATAAATCGGGCGTGGCTAAACAATGGAAGCATAAGGACGCACAGCCAGGAGCTCTGCACTGGGACGAGCTGAGAATCACCCGTAGAATCGCTCAGACGGGCCAGCTTCTCATGCCAGGGGATCGCAAACACCCGCCGGCCATCGAGGAGCGGAGGGGACCCGAGATTTCTCATTACTTTCTGCGGCAGCACCAGCTTTCTTCCCCGGCCGCACAAAGCAAGATGGCGCCGCCACAAGTCCCGCCGGGAGGTACCGCCGCAACAGCAAGTAAGAAGGGAGGGCAGGTGGAAGCCGCAGCGGTGGAGGAGGATTTTCCCCCTCTCCCCTCCAGGTCACACTCACCCATACAGTCCCCCGCCAACCCCTTCCTGAACACACAATTGCTTTCTGAGAGCACAGGGGGAACGAGCAGCCTCCTGGAGGAATCCCTAAAGGACATAGTCTCAGGCTTACCCACAAAGCAAGACCTTAATGCAATGGCAACCTCCATAGTCAATGCTCTCACAAACGAACTGCATGACCTGAAACGGCAGGTGGACACGGTGGAGGAGAGGGTAACTGTTTTGGAATCCTCTCAGACGACCACTGATGCACGCATCACATCCCTTGAGTTGGATCACAAGGCTTTCCGCCGCCATCTTGTGGATGTCCACCTGTGGATCGATGACGGTGAGAATAGGAGCAGGCAGAACAATCTACGCCTCAGAGGTATCCCGGAGGCCACCATGTGCCCAGATCTCCGTTCTACTGTTGTAACGATCCTGAACCAGGTTCTAGGTAAGCCACCTACCGCAGACCTGGAGCTGGACAGGGTTCACCGTATACCAGTCCCAGGATCCCTCCTACAGTACAGCGGGCTTCAGCAGACCAGGATCCCCCCCCGTGATGTTCTGTGCAGGGTGCACTTCTTCACAATCAAGGAAGAGATTCTACGCCTAGCATGGGAGAAGGGCACGATTGACTTTGGGGCACCCATACGGATCTTTCCTGACATATCTAGACAGACCCGTGTTATGAGAGGCCTGCTGCGGCCATTGCTAGAGGTAATACGGGAAGCTGAAGCCACATACCGCTGGGGCCATCCCTTTCATTTGATTGTCAGGAGGCAAGGTTCAGAGTTTAATCTCCGCACACCAGACCAACTTCCTGACCTGTTCCAGTTCATCGCCAAACCTGCCGTCAGTGTTCCTAACTGGTTCGACTACCTGCTATCTCAGGAAACTCTAAGTCCAGCCTTGCCCAGGCAGCAGCGGATCAGGCGATCGCGTTCCCGTCCACCAAATCGAGACGCCTTCAGACCACATCCAACGTCATCCGAAGATTGACCACTTTCCCTACTGTATGGACTGGTAAGGTTGTGCAGTATCCCCCTCCTGCAGTTTCACCCATTTATTGTTTTGTTTTTATGACTCCCTCAGAAACTGCCCCGTCAACCACCAAGACTTTTGATTAACCCAGGAGACGTCACCTACAATCCCCCTTTTTTTTTTTTTTTGTTGTCTCATTGACACTGTTTGCAACTAACTGGTGAGTTATGCCTACAGCAGAAGATGACGTTTTTTCTTTTTTTTTCTTTCACCCTGAGTGCTTGTTTTTATTTTTGGGGACTGTCTTGAGGGGGAGGGGGGGTATTATGCATTTCAGATTGCTAGATCACAACAAGAGTTGACCTGAATATTTTTGTTTCCAGCTGAGTATGGTGGGTCCTAACTAGTTGAGACGTATTTCAGGTTGCTTCGGCATTTACGTTACTAATGTTGTTTTTCCATTTTTTTATTTTTTTTTTCTCTGGCCCACTTAACCTTATTTTTCCCTCCAATTGCTGCAAATGTTTATTTTCCAGGAAGGATGGTGTCCCGGTCTTGATGCATCGGGGGACGGGACGGAGAAAACTCAGGCAGGTATAACCTATCGGCATCTATGACCTATGTAGGGTCCCTGAGACACAGAGCCCTCCTCCCGATGCAGCAACGCTCTGCGGCTGTAACAAACTGGTATTTACATAAGCTATATGATTATTTAATGCTCGCTGGATTATATTTGATGTTAAGTTGGTCCTAACGTTATATTTTTTTTCTTACTGTTTTCATAGCCCCTGCCTAGGGCATCTCCTAACTCAATGACTTCTTTGTTTAACCTTTGGTCATTGAATTGTTTGACTAAAAAAAACAATCCTCCCTGCCCTGTCCACCCCCATTTAGGGCGGTCACCCGATTGGACTTTTTAGTGCTAATCGGGGGTCCAAAGAGTAATTGTATTTCTAGATTGCTTTTCCCATAACCCTCTCCCTCTATCCCCCTCCCCCCCTTCCCCTTGCTTGCTCTTCCCCCTTCTCTACCCCTCTTTTACCCTCTTTTTCTTTGTTGGTGGTGTTGCCCCTTGGCTGGGTGGGGACTGGGACTGGAGACAATTGCCCACCTCACTTTATTGCTCTTGATTGCCAGTGCGATAATCAACGCTATGGGTCTCCTAAAGGTCACCTCCCTCAATGTACGTGGTCTCAATATACCAGAAAAGCGCTCCCAACTACTAACTGATCTGCGTAAGGGCAAAACCCAAATTGCCTTTTTACAGGAAACGCACTTTCATGGTGACCATATCCCTAAATTGACTAATGGAGCATTCCCGACGGCATACCACAGCATATCGCCCATCTCCAAATCCAAGGGGGTCAGCATCCTTGTAGCAAAATTGGTACCGTGGATGTTTGAGGCGCAGCGGGTAGATCCTCAGGGTCGTTTTCTTCTTTTGAAGGGAAAGGTGTCCGATGTGCAGGTCACCTTCGCCAATGTCTACTTCCCCAATGTTGACCACCCACAATTCCTGTGGAAGCTGCTACCTCGGTTATTGGAGTTTTCGGAGGGGGTGCTCGTCTTTGGGGGGGACCTTAACTTTACGATGGATCCCTTACTAGATGCCTCACGCGGCTCGTCCCACCTTTCCTACGCCCGCCTCAAGCGAATGAAAGCGGACCTCCATGCTCTGCGCTTGATAGATCCTTGGCGTCTGTCACGGCCTCAGGATAGGGACTATACATATTTTTCCCCAGTCCACCACTCTTACTCGAGATTGGACTATTTGTTGATATCACATAAAGACCTAGCTAGGGTGGTGAATACCTCCATAGATGTCATTTCTTTTTCGGACCATGCACCGATTCATCTGATACTCCGGCTGAGGCTGGTGACTCGGACTCCACCCTCTTGGAGGCTTAATGAAGCCATGCTGCAGTCAGAGGAGATCCGCTCAGAAATACAGGCCAAGTTGCGGGAGTACTTCTCTGTCAACGAAGCCTCAGTTCCTAACCCCTTAATGGTCTGGGAGGCCCACAAGACAGTTGTAAGGGGCATTTTAATTAGCATAGGTGCCCGCCTTAAGCGGGAAAGAACACGCCGCATAGATGAACTCTTCATTCAGATCCGTAACCTAGAGTGCGCCCATAAGGCCAGTCTTGCCCGTTCCACCCACCATGAACTCCTCAAAGTGCGCGAGGAGCTTCATGCACTTCTGTTTCATAAAACGAAACAAAAACTGGCATGGGCACACCGAACGATGTACGAGTACTCCAACAAACCCGATGCGCTACTAGCCAGAGCACTGCATGGTCCCCGTACCAAAACTTACATTTCCCACATCCTGTCATCCTCTGGTCGGAGGATGACCACATCATCTGATATCGCAGCAGAGTTCCGATCCTTTTATGAAGGCCTCTACAACCTTGACAGGCCACCACCTGAGGACCCAAATTCTGCTGGGGGATTTACCCCCCGATCCTATATAGCCTTGTCGGGTATGCCCTCACTTCCGACTGCGGTTCAGGAAGAATTAGAGGAACCCATCACTCTGGCGGAGCTGGGTGTGGCACTGGCAAACTCGAAGCCCAGGAAAGCCCCAGGCCCGGATGGTTTTACGCCGGCGTACTATAAGACCTTCTTTGAGACGCTTTCTAAACCCTTGATATCTGCACTTAATTCGATCACAGAAGGCAATTCTTTTCCCATTGACACTTTGAGAGCATACATTTCCCTTATCCCCAAAGAGGGGAAGGATCCATTGCGGTGTGGAAGCTATCGGCCGATAGCTCTCCTGAACACTGATCTGAAATTGTTTGCCAAGATACTGGCCAATAGGATAATTCTGCATATACCGAGCCTGATCCATAAGGACCAAGCAGGATTTGTGCCGCAGCGAGAACCCCGTGATTACCCTAATGGTGTTATAAACTTAATCCATGCAGCCAGGACATCACGGCGACCCCTTCTCCTGCTGTCTACAGACGCGGAGAAGGCTTTCGACCGTGTAGATTGGTCCTTTATGTCCACCCTGGAACACATCAGTCTTCGCTCATCAATGCTCAGTTGGATATTATCCCTCTACTCCCATCCTACGGCTGCAGTTAAGGTCAATGAGACAAGGTCAAGCTACTTTACCATTCGCAATGGTACCCGTCAGGGATGTCCTCTGTCTCCGCTAATCTTTATACTCACGTTGGAGCCCTTTCTTTGCAGGATAATGGCGAACTCGGGTATTATCGGTTACCACAAATCCTCCGGGGCCCATAAAGTAGCCGCTTTCGCGGACGACCTCATCTTTTTCCTGGCAGACCCACTTGCCTCACTTCCTACCTTACTTCACTCCCTCCGAGTCTATGGGGCTCTCTCCCTGTTCCAAATTAATTTAACAAAATCCTCTTTACTTAACATTACGGCAGGCACGGACATAGTACGCCGTCTGCGCGCGGAATACCAGTTACATTGGGCAACCGATGCTATCCCTTATCTGGGAGTTGACATTACCCCTGACCCTGCTAATCTATACCAGGCAAATTTCGCTCCTCTACTTCTTTGTCTCAAAACGGATCTACATCACTGGCACTCCCTAACCTGAACATGGTTTGGTCGATGTAATGCCATCAAGATGACCGCCTTGCCAAGGGTGCTTTATCTGCTACAGGCCCTCCCCATTCGCCTCCCCCCTCCTTTCTTCAAGCGAATCCATTCGATGTTCCGTGATTTTGTCTGGTCACACCGAAAACCACGTATTAAATTGCAACTCCTCCACATGGCAAAACACAAAGGTGAGGTTGGCCTTCCCGATGTGAAAGCGTACTATAGGGCAACACACCTCACTAGGGTAGTTGACTGGCACTGCCATGCGGAGGCAAAACAGTGGGTGGCAATGGAGTTGGAGGACTCTGAGGGCACGGCCAAGAGCTGGCCATGGATCACCACTCCCATACCGAAGGCCATCGTCGCTCACCCCACACTAGGAAGCACAATTCAGGTGGCGAGAGACGCCTTCCGACACTCCTCGGTATCTCCAATACCTTCACCTATGGTGCCAATCCCGGGCAGCCCTGATTTTTCCACCCGGTTGCCGGGGTCCTGTATTCCGTCATCTGACGACGGAGGGCAGGTGGCCACACCTCCATGACTTCCTAGGCCCGACTGGTCAGCTCACGGCGGACGCCGGGATGGCAGGTTCCGATCCTCCATTGGATTTCTTGAGTGGCCTCCAACTTCGCAACTTTCTACGCTGATGTGCACGGATTCCAGGTATATCGTGCCAGCTTACAGAGCTTGAACAAATCTGCCACCGCAAAGAACCAACCCGCCATTGTTTATCGCTGATATACTCCTATCTTATATCACCAACAGAAGGATTCGTGCCCCCCTTCCTCTCTAAGTGGGAAGAAGAACTAGGTGTACAATTCACTGAACCACAAAGGGAAAAGATTCTACATTTTGCCCAGAAATCATCCTTGGCCACCAGGGTTCAAGAGACATGCTATAAAATTGTGACTCGCTGGTACAGAGTGCCTTCTACTCTACACTGTTTTTTCCCACAAGTTTCTAGTATATGTTGGCGGTGTGGGGTGGGAGAGGGAACGAGGCTCCATATTTTTTTGGGACTGTCCCAAAATCAAACCCTACTGGCTGGAGGTGGCACGCACAATTGGGCACCTGACCGGTGTTTTGGAGGGAGACCCTGGGGCCTGCTTGCTGCACCTCTCTAGACGACCAATCAAGAAATATAAAGCCTCTCTTACCATCCAATTACTGAATGCCGCCAAGGCATGTATACCGTTGTGCTGGAGATCGGAGTCCCCACCAACAAAAACACAGTGGTATGCCAAGGTGAACGAAATTCGAAACATGGATGATCTAACCGCCACACTATACGGCAGGGAGGAGGCCTTTCGGGAGACTTGGCGACCATGGCAACACTATATCTATTCTGAATCGTACTTCCAAGAGGTGGCACAGGCTGAATGATTCCGGGGCCCGGGATGCCTGCCTAGCCGGGGGGCACCACTGCTGCTCCTTCTTCTTTTCTCTTGTTTCCCCTTCCTCCTTCTCTCTCTGCCTCCCTTCTTCTGTTTCCCCTTCAATCCCCTCCAGTTGTGGGGAAAGTTTTGTCAGATACTGAGAATATCCTGATATATATTACCTGTCTGTGCATCCCACGACTGGACTCAGCTGGTTTCTTGGGGGGCTTTCCTCCCAGCCAGCTGGAAAATTTTAAGTTTAATCTCACTGGTTAGTCTCGGTAGCTATACAGATCCAAATGGGTTATTAAGATGACACTTAGGAAGCTTTTCTGGTTGAGTTCTTAGACTGCTCCACCGCACGGTTTAAACCCTACATGCACTTCGCTGAACACATAATTGAGGGGCATGTTTGTTTGTCACTTTTGATATAGTATCTAACCCTCTATGTGACATGTTTTTGATTCAATCACCTCCTGTATATGCTGTCATTTGTTATATTTTTTCTTGATAATTAACATGTGATGTCTTTGAAAGAAATAAAAAGAATTACAAAAAAAAAAAAAAAAAAGCCTTAATAAATCCACAACAGTACATGCTATTGAAACAGCGACTTCACCGTTAGAGACACACGGCCTTTGTGAATGTATAAAATTTATGTTGATAAACTTAAAAATGTGGGCATGCCAGTGATTTAAAAAAAAAAGTTGGCTGTGCATGTCGCTGGGAAATGTGAAGAATTTTATACAGGACGGTCAATGGAAGAAAGTGTAGAACGCTTGTCATTTGGAAGCTCAACCAGCCAAAAGTAAAAGGCATATCACAAAACTGAGCACATTGCCTGAAACTAGACAAAAATACCTACGTTTTGATGTATACATTGTGTATGACAAGTAGATCTTATGGGTGTGAGAGCAATTTATAGAGAAGGAACTAAGATAATTATTTTTTTTTTTTTTTGGCTCTGTGCTCTAGCTATGACATCATCCACTCTAAGCAGCCCAATACACTCTCTGTATATTCGATAAAATTTCCTGAAATTATCACTAAACTTAAACAGCTTTTTCACAAAAACTGTAAAAGATATCAAACTGAAAAGATATAGCCAGATAGCGGAATATTTTGTGAACATTTTACAGTTTGTTTGGCTTCTGTAGTGGAAAGTATGAAGGAGCTGAAACTTTTGGCGGAAGAAGATTTTAAGGCTTTGAAGCATGCTCTCATTCACTTCAATGTTAAAAAGGTTAATATTTTAAAAAGTATAAATAGTAGAAAAAAAGTTGAAAAAGTCCCATCATTAGCTGAAAGAGCTAAACATTTTAGTTGAATGTTTTTATTAGCTGAAAGTATGCAGAAGTTACGCAGAGCCAAAAAACGTACGGAACTAGAAAATGCATTTCCTGGAGAAAATGCATGGGAATGCTGAATTGCTAAAGTTAACTGGATGAATAGCTGAAATCCGTAAGAAAAAGTTGAAAAGTCTGTCCCCAGTGCCATGTATCAGTGCCATCTGTCATCAGTGCCATGTATTAGTGCCATCTTTCATCAGTGCCACATATTAGTGCCATCTGTCATCAGTGCCATGTATCAATGTCATCTGTCATCAGTGCCACGTCAGTGTCACGTGTCATTGTCCTGGTGCTCCAGGGCCTTCAAAAGTGTAATAGGTAGTCAACAAGTTAGATGTGTAATTTATGCTCCTAGAACACCTGACGGTGCTCCCTGCGTGTTGGGCCTCTCTATGTGGCTAGGCTGTAAAAAAGTGCCACACATGTGGTATCCTAATACCACATGTATTTTTGGGGTGTCATTTGTGGTATACACATGCCATGTGAGAGAAATAACCTATTACAATGACAATTTTGTGTGGGGGGGGGGGGGGGGGGGAGAATCTTCATTTTGCAAAGAATTGTGGGAAAAATGACAACATCAAAAAGCTCACCATGCATCTTACTAAATACCTTGGAATGTCTACTTTCAAAAAAGGGGTCATTTGGGGGGTATTTGGACTTTCCTGACTTGTTCGGGTCGCAAGAACACAGTACATCAGGTGTGATCAATTTTTTATGATTTGCACCACAGCTTGTAGACTCTATAACTTTCACAAAGACCAAATAACATCCACTAATTTTGGGTTATTTTTTACCAAACCTATGTAGCAGTATAAATTGTGGCCAAAATTTATGAAGAAAAATTAATAATTTGCAAAATTTTATCACAGAAACTAAGAAAAATGCATTTTTTTTTTTTTCAAAATTCTCAGTCTTTTTTTCATTTATAGCGCAAAAAATAAAAAACTCAGAGGTGATCAAATACCACCAAAAGAAAGCTCTATTTGTTAAAAAAAAAGGACAAAAAATTAATTTGGGTACAGTATTACATGACTGAGTAATTGTCATTCAAAGTGTGAGAGCGCTGAAAGCTGAAAATTGGTCTGGGCAGGAGGTGGGTTTAAGTGCCCATTTGTCAAGTGGTTAAAAAGTTTAACACCACCACTAATGTATGAAAGATGTGGACTATTTAAAGGTTTTTTTTTAAAAGCTTTTTGATTATTAATCCCCACACCTAATGAGTGAGAGAACCCTTCAAACAAGCCTTAATAAATCCACAACAGTACATGGAAACAGCGACTTCACTGTTAGAGACACACAGCCTTTGTAAACATATCGGTATAAAATTTATGTTGATAAACTTAAAAATGTGGGTATGTCAGCGATTTAAAAAAAAAGTTGGCTGTGCATTTCGCGGGGAAATGTGAAGATATCAAACTGAAAAGATATAGCCAGATAACTGAAGATTTTGTGAACATTTTAAAGTTTGTTTGGCGTCTGTAGTTGAAAGTATGAAGGAGCTGAAACTTTTGAGAGCGGAAGAAGATTTTAAGGATTTGAAGCATGCTCCCATTGACTTCAATGTTAAAAAAAAAAGTGTTAAAAAGCTTAAAATTTTAAAAAGTATAAATAGTAGAGAAAAAGTTGAAAGTCCCATCATCAGCTGAAAGAGACGAACATTTTAATAGTTGAATGGTTTTAATAGCTGAAAGTACGCAGAGCCAAAAAAATGTAAGGAATAAAATTAAACTAGAAAATGCATTTCCTGGGGAAAATGCGTGGGAATGCTAAATAGCTGAATTGCTAAAACGGCCCCCAGCAAAACTGCCCTCATCATATTGCCATCAAAACTTCCCCATCAAAACTGCCCCATCATATTGCCACCATCAAAACTGCCCCATCATATTGCCACCATCAATACGGCCCCATCATATTGCCATCAAAACTGTCCCATCAGAATTGCCCCATCAAAACTGTCCCCATTAAAACTGCCCCATAAGAATTGCCCCATCATATTACCACCATCAAAATTGCCCCATCATATTGCCACCAACAAAACTGCCCCCATCATATTGCCACCTTTAAAACTGCTCCATTAAAATTGTATCCATCAAAACTGCCCCATCATATTGACACCGTCAAAACTGCCCCATCAGAATTGCCCCATCAAAACTGCCCCATCATATTGACACCATCAAAACTGCCCCATCATATTGACACCATCAAAACTGCCCCATCATATTCCTCTATTATAATTCAGTACATGGTGTGTCTGTCCCCTCCCCCGGCCTGTGTAATCAGAGCTGAGATGCTCCAGCCACCCCCCCCCCCTGTGTATATCAGAATCTTTGGTAACCATGGCAACAAAAGCAACACAGTACACTCTGTTTAATGGCTAAAATTTCCTGAAATGACCACTAAACAAACATCTTTTTCACAAAAACTGTAAAAGATATCAAACTGAAAAGATATAGCCAGATAGCTGAATATTTTGTGAACATTTTAAAGTTTGTTTGGCGTCTGTGGGTGAAAGTATGAAGGAGCTGAAACTTTTGGGAGTGGAAGAAGATTTTAAGGATCTGAAGCGTGCTCCCATTGACTTAAATGTTAAAAAAAGTGTTAAAAAGCTTAATATTAAAGTATAAATAGTAGAAAAAAAGTTTTGAAAAAGTCCCATCATCAGCTAAAAGAGACGAGCATTTTAATAGTTGAATGGTTTTAATAGCTGAAAGTATGCAGAAGTTACGCAGAGCCAAAAAACGTACAGAATAAAATTACAATTAAAACTAGAAAATGCATTTCCTGGGGAAAATGCGTGGAAATGCTGAATAGCTGAATTGCTAAAACGGCCCCCAGCAAAACTGCCCACATCATATTGCCATCAAAACTGCCCCATCAGAATTGCCCCATAAAAATTGTCCCCATCAAAACTGCCCCATCATATTGCCCCCATCAGAATTGCCCCATCAAAACTGCCCCATCATATTGTCACCATCAAAACTGCCCCATCATATTCCTCTATTATAAATCAGTACATGGTGTGTCTGTCCCCTCCCCCGAGCTCTGTAATCAGAACTGAGATGCTCCAGCCGCCTCCCCCACCGCCCATCACTGTGTGTAACAGAAGCTTTGGTAACCATGGCAACAAAAGCAGCCCAGTACACACTGGTTAATAAAATTTCCTGACATGACCACTAAACAAACAGCTTTTTCACAAAAACTGTAAAAGATATCAAACGGAAAAGATATAGCCAGATAGCTGAATATTTTGTGAACATTTTACAGTTTGTTTGGCGTCTGTAGGTGAAAGTATGAAGGAGCCAGGGCTTTTTTTCAGCCGGAACTCGGCGGAACACAGTTCCAGCACCTCTGACAGGCAGCCCTCTCTGCTCTGATCTCACACTAGCGCTGAGCACACAGAGCTGCTGCCTTTTGAGATCTTCAGGTCCCAGCACAGCAACATACAGCTGCCTGTGTTGATTCAAGCAGCAGCTTCTGTCCCCACCTCTTCTCACACTGTAGCACGGAGCAGAGAAGCCCTGAAACTCCGCCCCAGCTACAGTTCACAATCGTCTGAGGCATAACACATGGACTGGAGCACTGGATCATCAGTGGAAAAGGTGAGGGAGTTCTGAATGAAAAACGGGGGGGGAGCCCTCCAGAGACTGAGTTCACAGTGAGAGGATAACTGTGAAAGGGGGGGGGGATTTGTCCAGAGAGGAGAACTGGGAAGAGAGCTTTGTACAGAGGTAAGAGCTGCAGAGGGCAGGTTGTGTAAAATGAGAGCTGTGAAGGGTGGGGGAGGTTGTGTAGAGGTGAGAGCTGTAGGGAAGCTGGGGGTGCAGAGGTGGGTGGCAAAGGTAAGAGCTGTGGATTGGGGTGAGCTTTAGGCCCCTTTCACACGTGCGGACCGTTCAGATCCGCCTGTCAGTTTTTTAGGCGGATCTGAACGGTCGCTCCATACATCTCTATGGAGCGATGGATGTCAGCGGTGACATGTCCGCTGACATCCGATCTGCAAAATCCAGACGGATGGAAACCCTATTTTCCATCCATCTGGCGGATCAGATGAAAACGGACAGGCGGTCCGTAATCATCATTTTTTTTTTTTTTTTTCCCCCCCCATAGGGGAGAGCGGACTCTGATAGGTCCGTCCCTGCACAGAGTGCAGAGACGGACTTGTGATCCGCCGGCTCAGCGGACAGCGTGAAGAGGAAAAAAAAGCTGATCACCGGCGGCTGTGAGAGGGACATCAGTCCCGATCACAGCGAGCTGCTGCAGACCCTCAGTGCCCACCTGTGCCACCTAACAGTAGGCAACAGTGCCACCCATCAGTGCCCACAGTCAGTGCCTCAACAACAGTGCTGCCCATCAGTGTCACCTACCAGTGCCATCTATCAGTGGTACCTATCAGGGCCCATCAGTGCCATCTTATCAGTGGCCATCAGTACCGCCTTATGTGTCCCCATCAGTGCCACCTTATCAGTGCCGCCTTAACTGTGCCTATCCGTGCCCATCAGTGCAGCCTATCAGTGCCCATCAATGCCGCCTCATCAGCACATATCAATGAAGGAGAAAAATTACCTGTTTGCAAAATTTTATAACAAACTATGAAACATGATTTTTTTTTTTTTTTTTTCAAAATTTTTCCATCTTTTTTTGTTTAGAAAAAAATAAAAATCCCAGCTGTGATTAAATACCACCAAAAGAAAGCTCAATTTGTGGGAAAAAATGTATAAAAATTTCATTTGGGTACAGCGTTGTATGACCGCGTAATTGTCATTCAATGTGCGTCAGCGCTGAAAGCTGAAAATTGGTATGGGCAGGAGGGGGGGTTCAAGTGCCCAGTAAGCAGTTGGTTAAAGGCCTCTGGATAGTACCCCTGAGCCCTGCACTCTGTATGATAGACTGCATATTACATACGCTTTACCACTGTTCTCTGTGTAATAGGCTCTATGTTACATATTCCTGACCCCTGCACTCTGTACACAGGGCTATATGCTCCATATTTCTGAAAACAAGGGACGCTTCGCATTGAATGTAAGTACTATCCTGTTTGCTGTTTTTTTTTTTTTTTTTTTTTTTTTTTTTTTCTGTACCCTGTGTGATATTCACCGCTCACAATTGCACAATACACACTCCTGAGCCTGTGTATGTTATAAAGTCCTGTGTCCTGTGTTTCTACCTCTTTATATGCCCTTCATGGGCCTTCTCTTGCCCTTTTTTGAAGAGAATATCATATACATACATTTTGTACTTCGATAGAAACTTCATCGCTATCTATATAGAAATCCTATTTTTTTGATATGCAAATAAACACTCTTTCTCGGAATCAAGAATATACTGGGTAGACAGACCATGTCATTGCCGCTGTTTTTAATTTAAAGTTTCATGGAATGCCAAGTCAGCTAATACAGTGTTAACGTAAGTGAAAATGACATGAAAAGTATACTATGTAATGTTTTTACGTATATGCTTACCATTGTCCTCTCAACATATTTCCTCTAATATAGAACTATCTTTAACTCACACCCACCCTTGAGGAAGGAGGCTAATTAACTCTGAAGCGCGTCGGATGCAAGAGTATCGCTTTAAACACTGTACCAATGTAAAACTGCTTGATTCGCATTCCTAACAATAGATGTTACATTATTGTCATATTTTTATTGTTTCTCTATTTAATAAACCATATTTGTACTTTTATATACTCTTTTACGCCTTTTTATATGTGACCAAAGTCCAGAAACTAGGGGAAACCCCTTTTTCTGTATAGTTTACCACTAAATAGTACCACTTCCTGACCACTAGAGTTCATTGCAAGTATATTCACAACATAAGAGATATTAAAGTGGATGTAAACCCTCACATATACCCAGTGAATTGAACAGCCTCGGATGATGCACAGAGATGAAACAAATCCCCCTGCATAAATGCATATCTGCTGTCTTCAGCTTTATATACTGTTTAGAACAGGGGTAGGCAACCTTTTGAGCACAGTGTGCCGAAACATGTTTTCAAAGAAATTGAGTGTGCCGATTTTATGACAAAAAAATGTCAACTTTACTCTCAATCACGAAAAGGATTTTTTTTTTATAAAGTAAACGCTGTAAACTACTTTTTTATTAGTGAGAAATTAACATCCTGCAC
Source organism: Aquarana catesbeiana (assembly GCF_042186555.1). Lineage (NCBI taxonomy): Eukaryota > Metazoa > Chordata > Amphibia > Anura > Ranidae > Aquarana > Aquarana catesbeiana. The sequence goes on from NC_133335.1 coordinate 153,002,705, forward strand.
TCTCACGTCTCAGATCAGCCCCAATTCCTACAACTCCACACTTCAGATCACTGTCCCTCCTGCACATCTGCCCCACCACTGCACTACCCTGCACATCTGCCCCACCACTGCACTACCCTGCACATCTGCCCCACCACTGCACTACCCTGCACATCTGCCTCACCACTGTAACCCCTGCACATCTGCCTCACCACTGTACCACCCTGCTCTTTTGTGCCACCACTGTAACCCCCTGCTCATCTGCCCCACCAATGTTCCCCCTTTCTCATCTGCCCCACCGCTGTACCTCCCTGCACATCTGCTCCACCGCCGTACCCCCATGCTCTTCTCACCTGTCTTATCCATCTTCTCACCTGTCCTAACACTGAACTTGTCTGCTCATGTGCCCCACCACTGTAACCCCCTTTCTCATCTGCCCCCCACTGTACCTCCTGCACATCTGTCCCACCACTGTACCCCCCCCCCGCTCTTCTGCTCCACCACTGTAACCCCCTGTTTGTGTTCCACCGATAACCCTTCTTTCTCCTCTGCACATTTGCCCCACCTCTGTACCCCCTCCTGCTCCTCTGCCCCACCGCTGTAACCCTCTGCTCATCTGTCCCACCAATGTACCTCCTTTCTCATCTGCCCCAACACTGAAAAAAATGCGGCGCTCTGCTCCACAGGAAAAGTTGGGTGTGATTTTCATTGGGCTGAATACTGGCTCTGGCTTAAAGGGACACAGAGTGCAGGGGTTCAGTAGTAGGTGATGCAAAGGTTCAGAAGTAATTTCAACAAAGTTCCCAGAAGCTCAACAGTAATTCCACAAACTGATTGTGGTTTTCTCAATCACAGTGAAATCCCTTCTTTCTGAGATTGGTAGTGGCAACCAAGTGAGTCATCTTCCTCCAAATGGTGGGCGGGGCTAGCAGGACTGTGATTGGCTTTAGCAGTGGCCAATGACAGTCCTCCTCCTCCTGGAAACAGGGACCCCCCCCCCCCCCCCCCCCAGCAGAACTGCCCCAATCTCTTCCCCATCACAAAAGCTGATGATTGCAGCTACAGCAAAGTTAGAGAACCAAACAATGTTTCCCATCTTTTACAATGTTTGGGGGCACAGTGCCCCCCCCTCAGTGCAGGTGCAGTGTGGGGAACTCTGAAATTGGAATGCATTAGTGTCCCACTAACACTTCCCTGCGCTGCTCTGCTGATGGGGAGGGAGTCGAGTACCGGCAAAAGAGGCTTTGTGTGCTGCTTTCAGCACCAGTGCTGGGGTTTGCTTAACCATGGTTTAGAATGTGCATGTCCTGTTAGAATTGTCTCTTCCTGATTCACCTGTGGGTGTAGATTCTTGCCATACACTGTGAGACCGCTGATTGGAGGAAAGGCAACCCCCCCCCCCCTCCACATAGGCAGAGGTTTGCAGAGCTGTGCTGTGAATAGACCAGCTCTCTGCTGATCTATTTATAGCACCCACCCTGAAAATTCAGCCTGGTTTTAGCACAGTTGACAGAGAACTTGTCAGAAGTTATCATGCTGATAACAGAAGAATGGCAGGAGAGAGCCACTGGACTTAGGACTTTGAAGAGAGATAAGAAAACACTGCAGATATATGTGCCCAGCTCAAATTTCATGAATGGGGTTTGCATCCACTTTAAATACTTTCACGCTTATGCCCCGTACACACGGTCGGATTTTCCGATGGAAAATGTCCGATCGGAGCGTGTTGTCGGAAATTCCGACCGTGTGTGGGCTCCATCGGACATTTTCCATCAGATTTTCCGACACACAAAGTTGGAGAGCAGGAGATAAAATTTTCCGACAACAAAATCCGTTGTCGGAAATTCCTATCGTGTGTACACAAATCCGACGGACAAAGTGCCACGCATGCTCAGAATAAATAAAGAGATGAAAGCTATTGGCCACTGCCCCGTTTATAGTCCCGGCGTACGTGTTTTACGTCACCGCGTATAGAACGATCGGATTTTCCGACAACTTTGTGTGACCGTGTGTATGCAAGACAAGTTTGAGCCAACATCCGTCGGAAAAATCCTAGGATTTTGTTGTCGGAATGTCCGAACAAAGTCCGACCGTGTGTACGGGGCATTACTGTTATATATGTAGAACAAATACTACAACATATATTACTTAAAGATTTTACTAGGGATTTATATTCATAAAATATTCATTAAAAAATAGTAATTTAGCACTGTGTTTATCAGTTCATTCATTTTATGGTATCAAGTGATCATATTGTGATTATAGCATGGAATCTTCTAGGACAGTGATTCCCAATTCAAATCCACAAGTACCCCCAACAGGCCATGTTTTGAGAACTTCCCTTAAATAAAACAGGTCTCAAAAATATTGAGCCAATGGCACTGATTTAAAGTGGATGTAAACCCTCACATATACCCAGTGAAGTGAACAGCCTCAGATGATACAGAGATGAAACAAATCTCCCTATATAGGTTTTACATGCATATCTGCTGTCTTCAGCTGTATATATGCTTTAGAAAGTGCTCTTTGTGTTACAGATTCTCTTCCTTTTCAGCACTGGGAGTGGATTGGCATACAGCCAATACAGTTGATTGGAGGAAAGGCACACACCTTCACTCCACATGGGCAAAGGAAGGAATGTGCAGAGCTTTGCTGTGAGATGGCAAGCTGTCTGCTAATCTATTTATAGGAACCTCCCACAACACACACTTCTTCAGGCTACCGTCTTGTACAACTTGTCAGAAGTTATCAGGCTGATAACAGAGCTACTGAGCAGGAGAAAGCTAAGGGACTTAGTGCTTTGAAGAGAGATAAGCAAACACTACAAATATATGTGCCCTGGTCAAATTTCATGAATCGGGTTTACATCCACTTTAAAGTATCAGCCACTTGATTTTACCCTCAACCACAAAGTGTAAATGAGACCTAAAACATGACCTGTTGAGGGTACCTGAAGACTGAATTTTGGAACCACAGTTCTATGCTATATGTTTATAGAATATAGCTATATACTATATGTAATTATTTGTGTATTAATATATTATAACAGCGGTCCCCAACCTGTTTGCCTACAACAAAACTGGTCCCTCGTGCCAATTTTTTCAGGAGTTAACTTTTTTCATTAAACAGCAGGTAATTGGTTGCAATCCTAGCAACCAATTACCAGCCCGTTAATGTGAAAAGTTAACTTCAGTATTTCCCGCCCCCATCCAGGCCTGTGATGCCGATCTCAGATGCTCTGCTTGCTGTACACCTGTGTAAGGTAGAAGAATTCTACCTACACAGTGTCTGTTTTGTGTGGTGGGGTGCAGGGGACAGAGGACACTACGGTGGGGTACAGAGGACACTACAGTGGGGTGCAGGGGACAGAGGACACTACAGTGGGGGGTGCAGTGCTGGGCACTGGTGAGGCTGCATTGCTAGGCACTGGTGAGGCTGCATTACTGGGCACTGGTGAGGCTGCATAGATGGGCACAGCTGAGTTCTGCATTCTTTATGTAGCCAACTCCTGAGCCCTGGGGCTCTCTGGGGACCCTGATGTAAGGGGGAATCCGCACTCAGATATGTAACAATATTATATATTATATTCTATACATGTGTATGCCCACCCAAGCGTATGACTTTCTTTACTTCGCTGCTGTGGGCTCTTTTGTAGATCTTTTGTAGACCTAGCAATGCTCCTGGCGGGGAGCATCGATCGTTTCAAAAAAACTATTAGATAAGCACCTGAACGACTGCAACATACAGGGATATACCATGTCATGACATATAATCACACACATAGGTTGGACTTGATGGACTTGTGTCTTTTTTTCAACCTCACCTACTATATATCATAGTGCCCCTTTACATTACAGTCCCCTAGAAATCACAGCCCCCATCAGTTTCCCGTGCAGTATTGGCCCCCCTTTTTTCTCTTACATCAGAGTGTCCCCTTTCAATCTCTGCCTTCCCTGTGCAGTCCTACCTTCGGCAGGGCAGAGACAGTTATTAGGCTGTGTGTCCTCTCCCTTGTCTCCCAACTTCTGAATTTGTCATCTATAAGCAGGGCAGGGGGTGGGAGGAGCTGAAGATCTGGACGGAGGGCAAGAGCTGCCAACCTATCATTTAACAAGCTGGTGATTACCCGCTTGTTAATAAGAAAAGATTCCCGCTCTCTGTCCTGATCTGCAGCTCCTCCCTACCCCTGCCCTGCTGATAGGATGACATTATCAGCAAGGAGGGAGACCCATGATAGGACACACAGGCTGCTAAGTGGCATGGCTGTGGTCCGGACAGGACTGTCAGACTGAGGTCACCACTCACCTCCTGCTGTGTGGCCTGGCCACAAACCAATACCAGTCCGTGGTCTGTGACAGTTATCAACAGGCCACTGACCAATACCAGTCTGTGGCAAGGGGGTGAGGGACCCCTGTATTATAGTATTGGTAATTTTGAACTGTCCTAAACAGAAGCTGAAAGTCTTTCTATTATTCTTACTATGAATTAGATAACACTTTGGGGACAGAAAAGTTGTTAACTGATGAGTAGAAGTTGTTACTTCAGCCACAGGGAGTTTTAAATGTCATTATTCACCATACAATAGACATGTGCGATTTTTGTTTCCTTACAATCGAAATTTGGACAAAATTTTCTTTATTTGAAGATTCGGATCTCTGAATCACAATAGTAATGAATTTCAACAAATTCCAAATAAATTATAGCGAAACAACAAAATTAATATGTTCATTCTGATCTGAAATAACATAACAGCATAACAAATAATCCAAATTGATTAGATCCATCTCGTTTTTATGTTGCATTAACATTTTTGATTATTATAAAAAATGCACTACATATGAAATGGAAACATATTGCAATAAATACAAAGTATAAAAGTGAAATAAGATGATGGTTCTTACTTATTGTGTTTGGGTGTGATGGAGGTGGATCCATCAATCTCTAAATCATAACATAACAAATGAATCTGAAATAAATTTTGTTCCATTTGTTATGTTGGAATTTGAAAATTCTGATGGATCCACCTCCATCGAACCCAAACACAGTGCATAAGTGATCTCCTGAAATAATGAATTATTACATTGTTTATTATATAGTTACATAGTCAAGTTGAAAAAAGTTCATCTAGTTGAACCAATAAAAAGGGAACAAAAACAAGCATACAATGCCATATACACAATCCTATACACACAGTTGATCCAGAGGAAGGCAAAAAATCCCAGCAAAACATGATCCAATTTGCTCCAGCAGGGGAAAAAAATCCTTCCTGATCCCCCAAGAGGCAATCGGATATTCCTTGGATGAACTTACTTTGCGTTTTTTTTATAAAGCTCTATTTTAGGCCCAGTGATGTAATTCCCAGGTTTCTGTACTTCTCTATTCAACGTAGGCAGATTATGGCTGGTAGAAGACACCAGCAGGGTGCTGTACAAAGCTTTCTGAAAACATCACAGCACCCTGCCTCAATATTTCTCTCGAGGTCTTGAAGCGGAGTTCCAGCCTGGGTAAAAAAAAAAAAAAATTGAAAGTCAGCAGCTACAAATACTGTAGCTGCTGACTTTTACTATAAGGACACTCACTTGTCCAGGGAGCCTGCAATGTCGGCACCCAAAGCCAACCCGTTCATCAGGTCTGGGTGCAGGCACCGGCATCCTTACTATGAAAAACAGGAAGTGAAGCCTTGCGGCTTCACAGCCTGTTTCCTCCTGCGGATGCGTGAGTCACGTGACGCTTTCTGAATGGTCCCGTCTTCTTCTGGGATACACACAGGTCCCAGTAGGCAACGTGGGGAGGAGGAGGGCACAAAAAAAAACACGGATGTTTCTCCTAAGAGCCAGGCCGCTGCTTGCATCAGAGTTAAAGCGGAGTTCCAGGCAAAAATGTAACTCCTTTTAAAACATACGCACACCCCACCTCGCTTTTGGATACTGTATTTTACTTCTTTTTTCTCATACCTTTTTGGTATGTTTTCTTCAGGACTTCCGTCCCTTGGCGCCTCGCAAGGGACGGAAGTCCCGAATAGAGCAGCATTTCATTTCTCGCCAGCTACATGTAAGGTACTTTTTTGTTTTGGATTGGAATAGATAGATAGAAACACGGATTTCTGGTATTATCACTCACCTTTTTATTATATTCCCTCTCAGGTATATTTTGCACATGCTCAATAGCCCTTTTCATCAGATCCTCCAAGAATTCATTGGTCCTCTCTCTTCGGCTCTCCTTTCCTCCGGATTTGGCCAGAAATGAATAACAACTGTCCTCAGCCCGAGCTCTGCCTCTAGCCTAAAGAAAGGCATAGTAGTATTATACCCAGAATGCATCATTTGCAGCACCTTTATTTTCCAACAGCAATATTGCCTATTTTTGCTGCCTATAAGAAATATTAGAGAAAAAAACATGAATCTTCTGTTACCGTATTCCCATTCTGCGTGGGTCATTTCAGACTGAGCACATGTTGTAAAAATGCCTAAGCATGGGTTACCAAATACTCCATAGATCTAGACACATAGATAATTGGAGGTAAATCTCAGGTTTTCCTGTAATAGCTGACCCTGCCTCTGCCCACCTGTTGATCCCCTTAATTGTGTTTTAATAGTATGGGGGCCTCAGTGGCTTGGGACTTAGAAAACAGGAAAGGGTGGGACACAGATCAAGTTTTACAGGAAAAAGTTTGGTTACCTATATTTCTGCATCTACTGATCTTTTTGACATGTGTTTTCACTTGAGGTGGTAGTAAACTCTTTTTTTTTTTTTTTTATCAAGCAGCAGCAGCCCGCGAACCCGAAAAAAGGACCGGGTGAAGACAGATGCCTCTGCAGCGGTGATAGTCGTTTCAAGTTAAGTCTTTCATAATGTGCTTGTATGCGATGCATACTAGCACATTATGCCTTTACCTTGCAGGGGAATATCTATTTTTTTTTTTTTTTTAAGTTTACTACCACTTCAAAGAAGCACTATCATTAAATCTGTTTTCATGTCATTTAGCAGCATGATTGGACAGGTCAAACCTGCACCCTGTCTGACAATGCCATTTATGATTGACAGCTCTGGTCTCTAGCAGTAGGGGCACCACCCACTAATCCATGCGCCCAGCCCCTATTCTACATGCAGGGCGCTGGAAGCCCTAGAATTCAATGGGTTTTTTTTTTTTTTTTTTGGAAGCACATGATTAGGGCTCATTAATTTGGCTTCAAAAAAGGGTGGGCTCAGGGCGCAGAGCACTGCACCCTGAGTCCACCCAGTTGTGTGACAATAGCGAATTAATATTTGCTCTTGTCTTCCTGACTCTCCTCCCGGCCAATCAGGAAGCAGGTCCTGAGACCCGACTGGCTGAGAGGAGAAGCAACCGTATTGGCCACCGAGGAGGAGACACAGGGGAAGCCGCCGGAGAGAAGGAGGAGATGCAGGAAGGATCCAAAGCTGCCCATGACCTAGATGGGGTAAGTGCAGGGCTGGTGGGTGGATGAGCGAGCGACGGGGGGGCTCGCTCATCCACAAAAATGGAGCACAAGCTGCCACTGGTAGGGACTGCTCTTTAGGCCAGCGCTGCCAGTCACAAAAAAAAAAAAAAAAGAATCCAACAGTCTGCAGTGCTGTGTGCCTATCAGCAGCTGCTATTACACTACAGTGCTGAGTGATCTTTCCATTTTATAAATGAACGATCAGTGCTGTTGGGCTATGTCATACACGATGCAGGTCCAGATTCTGTGGATTGCTCATTGATCACTCAGCAATGCAGCTCTGTGCAATCCATCAGCTGTGCATCTGTAAAAGCAGCTTCTGATGGACACACACAGCCACAGTACTGAGTGATCTATCACTGTTATCAATTATCAGCGCTGCTTGTCCATTCATAATAGTAGAAGATCATTCAGAGTCACAACTCTGTGTCTACAAGTGGCTGAATTTACCTCATATAGAGTACTTTTACTATTATGAATGAACAAGCAGCGCGGCTTGTTCATTCATACTAATGAAAAATCATTCAGCTTGGGGGGGGGGGGGGGGGCTCTGTGCTGGCTGTACCTCTCCCTACAGACAAGCCCATAATTTGGCCTTTTAAAAAAGGTGGAGCTACACCCAGCATATAAAAGGTGCATTTTGGAGACAATGGGGCCACCAATAAGAAGGTGGCCAAGTGCTAGATGCACTTGGTCAACAGGGGAGTTAAATTTAAACACATTTAATAATAGTTATTTTTTATGGTACACTTACACATCATGTTTCTCCTAGGATGACCGCAAGCTTTCTTTAACCTCTTGCCTACTGGGCACTTTCACCCCCTTCCTGCCCAGGCCAATTTTCAGTTTTAATTGCTGTCGCACTTTGAATGATAATTGCGCGGTCATACAACACTGTATCCATTTGAAATTTTTATTATTTTTTTAAAAACAGATAGATTTCTTTTGTTGGTATTTAATTACCACAGGGATCTTTAATTTTTGGCTAAACAAACCAAAAAAGACAGAAAATTTTGAAAAAAAATTTGGGCATTGATATGTTGCACTGATGGACAGTGAGTGGCACTGACAGGGCTGGACGTCTAATCAGGGCACTGAGTAACAGTGCCCTGATTATCAGTGTAAAAGTCCCCTGTCACAGGAAAGCCAGTGATTAAGCTTGAAAAATCTATACAACACACTGGATTTCACCTAACATTAACTTTCCTTATAAAGTAACCCTGTTCATTCATAAAAACTAGACTTTTGACTTGGGTCCTATTGTACTAAGAGGATTTCAGCCAGCCGCAGCAACCACCACATTCCCTTATGAGTTCTACATATAAATCCAGCATGTCACTGCTCAACCTTCTACAGAAACACTTCTGAAGCCCCATTCCCTCTTTTGTTTTTTGAACACGAAAAAACACTTATTTCATAAACTTATCACGATGATGTTCCCACTGGAGCAATAAGGAGAAAAACAGCCTTGTATCAGTGTCATTGTTTGGCTCCTAGGCCCATTGCTACCTTTGCTGTCCCTACACAGATGAGAATAAAAGAATTTGGGTTAATTTACACCAGGTGTGTTAGGGTTGAAAGCCTGTTCAGTGCAGTGTTGGGTTGCCACCTGTCTAACCAGGACAGTCCAGGTTTTGAATCATGTGTCCTGGGTTCAGGCAGACTGAAACACGGACACATTATTCAGGCCATGCTGTAGCTTCCCAAGTAACCAAGATAGTCACACACAAATCTGCTACTGCCTGGGAGCTGTAGGCGGCTGTCTGGGGGCAGGTTTGACATCACAGCGGGCAGGGTGGGGCAATAATGTCAGCAAGAGTAATTTGACCACACCCACTGTTCACTGCTGCACGTTATACGCATCGCATTACTACTCTACATGGGGCTTGGTTTGGCTTGAAGAAAAGGTGGTAACCCTAGGGCAGTCCCATCACAAGGCCTTATATCCTATTTGTTGCAGTGGTGTGTGCACTACCTGTGCACTACTGCAGTGCATTGGAAGCCAATACCAGAAATTGATTGGTTTCCATGCACAACTGCTTCAAATTCTATCTACCACAGTTTTAGTAATTCTCCTCAATTAAATCTGAATAGTCTCAAACTGATGTCAAACTAGCACCATCAACATCGAGTTTTCTGCAAGCCCAACCCGACCCAACCCACCCAACTTTTTATAATAAACGCCAACCACCCCTGTAAAATTGCATTCCTGCTTGGACAGCAGTTTGCTTCCCACAGATGCAATCTAGCTTTATCAAATAAATCACCACGGCATGCACATACTCAGGGGCGTATCTGCCATGAGGTAAACAAGGCATTTGCCTTGAGCGTCATTTTTCAAGAGAGGGTGGCACTGCACCCCAGATGACCACGCTATAGCTAAATGGCGGCTACCGCACGGTCATCCAGTTGTGGGAGGGCATCTATTGACGCTCTCCCAGAACTGTGTCGGATGTGGCGCGCACCGCGTGCGATCTGTCCTCACTGTGTCCTTCAGACACAGCTGATCACAGATTGGGGTAAAGAGCCAATCAGCAGCTCTTTACCACATGATCAGCTGTGTCCAATTACAGCTGATCATGATCTAAACGCACTTGCCGGATATCGGCATTCCTTTCCTCACGCTGTCACAGGTAATCAGCAAGTGTAAAAGGGGACATCTACACTGATAATCAACCGTGCCAATCAGTGCTGCCAATTAGTGCCCATCGGTGTCTCTTCATCAGTGCCGCCTATTGGTGCTGCCTATCAGTGATCAGTACCGCCTATCAGTGCCATTCAGTGACGTCTATTAGTGCCCATCAGTGCCGCCTATTAGTGCCCATCAGGGCTGCCTATCAGTGCCCATCAATGCTGCATATCAGTGCAGCTTCATCAGTGCCTCCTCTTCAGTGCCACCTCATCCTCTGCCCTGCTGACCCCATCCAGACCCTGAAAAAAGAATGGTATACCACTACTGCAAAAACTGTACATCAATGTCTGTCATTTTCTGTCTGCTTGACAGTCTGTGTCTGGGGATATCTGTTTATTATGGTCTGTGTTCATTAATATCCACATCTACCCTTTACAGGGTAAAAGTATAGTTTCACTTTAGTGATAAGGCATCCTGGGAGTAGGCCTATTATTGCACCCTATGTAAACAATAGTGAAAGCTCCCATAAGCAAGGTTGGGACTGCATAGTTGAATGGCAAGATTTCAGCCAATTGATTTGAATGTAAGTCGCATCCAAGTCGGATCATCATCTTAACTGATCCGACTTGTGGCATGCGACATGTGCTCTGAGGATCTTGAGGGGGTGATGTCATCCATAGACCCCGCCTCTTGTGACGCCACCGTCCGTGGCATGATGGGGTGCTGGCGTGTAAAGGAAATTTGTAAGTTCTGTATATAATTGTATTCTATTTTGTATGTATTGCATACTGCCCTCACTGTGCACACAGCACTAATAATGTTTTCATTACATGTTTGCATTCTTTCGAGTCCTGATTAGAATTAGTCTCCCTATATTACACCCCTTGTTACCATAAACGTACAATTGTAATATTAATGTGATAACTATGTAATCCTGCGTATAAAAACCTTAAATTGCATCACAATAAAGCAGAACCGTTATTTGGAAAGATGCTGAGTGTATCTTTTGTGTCTGTTCCCTACTGCAGTAGTTATTAATTTGGAACCACTAATCAATATGAGGATAGGAGTTGCCTATCTAGAAATTCCAGGTGACCCTGAGAATCCGAAATGAGCTTGAGACGATACGGGAATTTCTGATAATCAGCCGGCTGAGGTAAGCCTTTTGCTTACATTTGAGTTATCAGACTTCCTTGATCAGTAGGGCTTTTTCGGGACAAAGGGTACCTATTTTACTCCCCTTAATCGAACTGTATTGATTGGTGGTTATGTTATGTTGTCACTGTCTACTGTTCATCGGAGTGTTATAGATAAGAAAGGGAAGAATAGTGCTGTTAACAGGTTATATGTAGTACACATCTGCTAGATAAAGTATATAAAACGAGGGGCATTGAGGCCATAAATACGGCCCCGGGATGTTTAACTGTGCTTTGGTAAACAAATGAGGAATAATAGAGTAAAAGAGTATTTTATTTAACAATCTTTAAAAAAAGAGACAGACATAAAGCAAAAACACTGATACATATTTTACAGAGCAAATTAAATGACTAATTGATACAAAGGTTGATACCACTTTCTCAACATGTTTTGCTTTCTTAAGCTTCTTCAGGAGATACAGTGTGGCATTTGATCAACTATAAAGTAAAGAATAATAATTATAATAAGAACCGTATGTCTGGTAATATATTGCAATCATAATGTATAACAGGTACATCAAAAACAAAACATTTATAAGCATAAATCAAGAAATCAATCAAACAAATCAATATACAGGTAGGTATGGTTGCTGAGTATTTATAATGAAGAGAAAAAAAAAAAACATACAACACACACCACGTCAAAAAGTTTACCTTACCCGTATCAAAAAAGAGGTCGTTTTCAATATATGTTAAAAATTTGGATTTGTGCACAGAAAAAATAAGCCCTCCAGCCCACACCTCGCTGACAAAGCATGCAGAGAGGGATAAGAATTCAAAAAGTAGATGAAATTCTCTGAAAAGAGATAAAATCAAATACAAAGATATCAGAAACTGGAAGAAAAACCAGTGCATAATAAGAAGAATGATTGCTAATGTAGGCTACCATTGATTAGGCACTAAAAGAGTAGTACAACTGAAAATAGTAGATAAAAATATATTAAATAACTTATGAGGTAGGTAGAATTAATTGTGTAACAAGGATCACATCTGAAGGATGGTATGAAGCCAAATCGCTTTTTGTAAAAAGGAAAGGGTTCTTTGGATGCAGCAGGATGCAAACGAAGAATTGGGCAGAATACAGGATAGGGACCCCACAGGCAAACTGCGGGTCATCGAGCCTGGAAAATGGTTATGCTTCCTACAAACGAGAAGCAAAGGATTTTTGAAAAAAGAAAAAGAAATAGGCTAAGTTTAATTTAGCAGACCTATAGGAGATTAACAGCCCAGTTTTCATGGGGTAACAGGACTTACTTGTAGCGATCGCCATAATTGTAAGAGCGCCAAAGTCAGGGAGTTGGTTCATCCAGAGATCTGCAGTGTTGTCTGCCTGCCCTACGTGTCGGAGGGGAATGACAGAGGGTGCCGTCACGCTGCGGACCAAGTATGAAGACCGCGCATGCGCGCGCATCCCGACCCCAGTGAGGTTGTGACGTCAATGGGTTCCACTGACTCGTGGCCATCTTTAAAAGTCTGGTGCCCTGAGTTAGACACAGAAGAAGCCCTTAAGCAGGGTAGTAAAAAGGCAATAATGCCTGGGTCATTCCAAAAAACAAAATGGACCACAAATAAAGTTTTAAAGAGCTGGAGAGAGCGAACCGACACTGGTCCTCAGTAGTGGGGCAACAGAGCTGCTATTGATAGGGCTCTATTGCAGCGTGAGACTAAGTTGATTTTCACCCTAAACGCTCTTAAATATCCGGGGCTAAATGATGTTTTAAGCTACAAACCATTTCTTTAAATATTGTTTGGTTTATGTGATTTACTTCAACTATATTATTTTACATATATTTTTTTTTTTTCCCACACCGCCACCTACTCTGATTTGAATATGTCACAATCAATGAATTAATATAGATATTTGATATATATTATATATATTTTTCTTATTTACACTCATTATTTACATACATGTTCCTTTAAAATAATTTTTTGGTTTCTGTGCCGTTTTGCTTCTCCAGCCCGCTCCCCAATGCTTCTGGCATGTACGGACAACCGGGGCACTTTGCAGTATGGTTTCTAATCAATATCCCGACTGCTCTGTTGCCCCACTACTGAGGACCAGTGTCGGTTTGCTCTCTCCAGCTCTTTAAAACTTTATTTGTGGTCCGTTTTGTTTTTTGGAATGACCCAGGCATTATTGCCTTCTTACTACCCTGCTTAAGGGCTTCCGCTGTGCCTAACTCAGGGCACCGGACTTTTAAAGATGGCCACGACTCAGTGTAACGCATTGACGTCGTTGACGTCACCACCTCACTGGGGTCGGGATGTGCGCGCATGCGCGGTCTCCATACTTGGTCCGCAGCGTGACGGCGAGTCAGACGCCGTCACGCTGGAGTGGCTTATAAAGCGGGGATATCCCCGCCACCCTCTGCCATTCCCCTCCGCACGTAGGGCAGGCAGACAACGCTGTAGATCTCTGGATGAACCAACTCCCTTGGCGCTCTTACAATTATGGCGATCGCTACAAGTAAGTCCTGTTACCCCATGAAAACTGGGCTGTTAATCTCCTATAGATCTGCAAAATTAAACTTAGCCTATTCCTTTTTCTTTTTTCAAAAATCCTTTGCTTCTCGTTTGTAGGAAGCATAACCATTTTGCAGGCTCGGTGATTCGCAGTTTGCCTGTGGGGTCCCTATCCTGTATTCTGCCCAATTCTTCGTTTGCATCCTGCTGCATCCAAAGAACCCTTTCCTTTTTACAAAAAGCGATTTGGCTTCATCCATCCTTCGGATGTGATCCTTGTTACACAATTGATTCTACCTACCTCATAAGTTATTTAATATATTTTTATCTACTATTTTCAGTTGTACTACTCTTTTAGTGCCTAATCAATGGTAGCCTACATTAGCAATCATTCTTCTTATTGTGCACTGGTTTTTCTTCCAGTTTCTGATATCTTTGTATTTGATTTTATCTCTTTTCAGAGAATTTCATCTACTTTTTGAATTTTTATTCCTCTCTGCATGCTTTGTCAGCGAGGTGTGGGCTGGAGGGCTTATTTTTTCTGTGCACAAATCCAAATTTTTAACATATATTGAAAACTACCTCTTTTTTGATATGGGTAAGGTGAACTTTTTGAAGTGGTGTGTGTTGTATTTTTTTTTTTTCTTTTCATTATAAATACTCAGCAACAATATCTACTTGTATATTGATTTGTTTGATTGATTTCTTGATATATGCTTATAAATGTTTTGTTTTTGATGTACCTGTTATACATTATGATTGCAATATATTACCAGACATAAGGTTCTTATTATAATTATTATTCTTTACTTTATAGTTGATCAAATGCCACACTGTATCTCCTGAAGAAGCTTAAGAAAGCGAAACATGTTGAGAAAGTGGTATCAACCTTTGTATCAATTAGTCATTTAATTTGCTCTGTAAAATATGAATCAGTGATTTTGCTTCATGTCTGTCTCTTTTTTTTAAAGATTGTTAAATAAAAGACTCTTTTACTCTATTATTCCTCATTTGTTTACCAAAGCACCGTTAAAAGTCCCAGGGCCGTATTTATGGCCTCAATGCCCCTCTTTTTATAAACTTATATATTGGGATGTGGTGCTTCTGCTTTGATCCCTCCCCTCCACTATTATAATCTGCTAGATAAAGTAGTCCAGAGGCAAGAGGGTATAGGCAAAAATAGAGAAGAGAGAAGACTGGCCAGTCATTATGGGCATTAAATTAAGTAAGGGAATGAAGGGTAAGAGACCCTCAAAAATGCCCAGTGCAAGAGGAGAGCTATAAAGTATATGAATCGAAGGTGCGGTTCTGCCCATACTGAGCCCCTAGATTAGATGGTTAGAGTGGGCAGGGATCCACAATGGGTAACTGGGTTACCAAAGTCCACAGGGACTAAGAATCATGCAGTAAACAGATAGATAGAGAAACAGCTATCTATGTGAACAGGATGGATCAAGGGTGACAATTAGGGATGAGCCGAACACCCCCCCCCGGTTCGGTTCGCATCCAGAACATACAGAACAGGCAAAAAATTTGTTCGAACACCGTTAAAGTCTATGGGACACAAACATGAATTAATCAAAAGTGCTCATTTTTAAAGGCTTATATGCAAGTTATTGTCATAAAAAGTGTTTGGGGACCTGGGTCCTGCCCCAGGGGACATGTATCAATGCAAAAAGAAGTTTTAAAAACTGACCTTTTTTTGGAAGTAGTGATTTTAATAATGCTTAAAGTAAAACAATAAAAGTGTAAAATTCCTTTAAATTTCGTACCTGGGGGGTGTCTATAGTATGTCTGTAAAGGGGCGCATGTTTCCTGTGTTTAGAACAGTCTGACAGCAAAATGACATTTCTAAAGGAAAAAAAGTCATGTAAAACTATTATCGCTAGCGCCGGCTATAATGAATTGTCGGTCTGGCAATACACATAAAAGTTAATTTATTAAAAACGCCATGGAATTTCCCCACAGGGGAACCCCGAACCAAAATTAAAAAAAAAAAAATTAGTGGGGGTCCCCCTAAATTCCATACCAGGCCCTTTAGGTCTGGTATGGATTTTAAGGGGAACCCCGCGCCAAAATTTAAAAAAATGGCGTGGGGTCCCCCCAAAAATCCGTACCAGACCCTTATCCGAACACGCAACCTGGCAGGCCGCAGGAAAAGAGGGGGGACGAGAGAGTGCCCACCCTCCTGAACTGTACCAGGCCACATGCCCTCAACATTGGGAGGGAGCTTTGGGGTAGCCCCCCAAAGTACCTTGTCCCCATGTTGATGGGGAGAAGGGCCTCATCCCCACAACCCTTGCCCAGTGGTAGTGGGGGGTCTGCGGGCAAGGGCTTATCGGAATCTGGAAGCCCCCTTTAACAAGGGGACCCCCAGATCCCGCCCCCCCGTGTGAATTGGTAATGGGGTACAAATGTACCCCTACCATTTCACAAAAAAAGTGTCAAAAAGGTTAAAAAACACAAGAGACGGTTTTTGACAAGTCCTTTATTAATTTCCTCTTCTTTCCGCTTCTTCTTCTGGTCTTCCTTCGGTGTTCTTCTTCTCCATCTTCTTCCTCTGCTCTTCTCGTCCCGCATCTTCCTCCGGCTTCTTCCCCGCTCTGCCCGCACGATCCGCCTCAGTGGAAGTCTTCCGCCGTGTGACGCTTCGGTTCTTCTGACACTTCTTATATAAAGGAAGGTGGGGCCACCCAAGAACCCCGCCCTCCTCTGACACACGGGGACTTCCCTATGGCTTTCCCTGTGTTGGAGGGGGCGGGGTCACCCGGTTACGTAAACGGGTGACCCCGCCCCCTCTGCCAACATGGGGAAAGCCATAGGGAAGTCTCTGTGAAGTCCCCGTGCGCCAGAGGAGGACGGGGTCACCGGGTGGTCCCGCCCTCCGTTATATAAGAAGTGTCAGAAGAACCGAAGCGTCACACGGCAGAAGACTCCCACTGAGGTGGATCGTGTGGACGGAGCAGAGAAGAAGCCGGAGGAAGATGTGGGACGAGAAGAGCGGAGGAAGAAGAACAACGAAGAAAGACCAGAAGATGGAAGAAGAATCGGAAAGAAGAAGAAATTAATAAAGGACTTGTCAAAAACCGTCTCTTGTGTTTTTTAACCTTTTTGACACTCTCTTTTTGTGAAATGGTAGGGTTACATTTGTACCCCATTACCAATTCACACGGGGGGGGCCGGAATCTGGGGGTCCCCTTGTTAAAGGGGGGCTCCCAGATTCCGATATGCCCCCCGCCCGCAGACCCCCACAACCACCGCTCTCTCTTGCCCCCCCTCTTTTCCTGCGGCCTGCCAGGTTGCGTGCTCGGATAAGGGTCTGGTATGGATTTTTGGGGGGACCCCATGCCATTATTTTTTTTTATTTTGGCGTGGGGTTCCCCTTAAAATCCATACCAGACCTGAAGGGCCTGGTATGGAATTTACGGGGACCCCCACGCATTTTTTTTTTTTTAACTTTTATGTGTATTGCCGGACCAACAATTCATTATAGCCGCGCTAGCGATTAGTAGTTTTACATGACTTTTTTTCCTTTTAGAAATGTCATTTTGCTGTCAGACTGTTCTAAACACGGGAAACATGCACCCCTTTTTACAGGCATACTATAGACACCCCCCAGGTACGAAATTTAAAGGAATATTACACTTTTATTATTTCACTTTAAGCATTATTAAAATCACTGCTCCCGAAAAAATGGCCATTTTTTTTGCATTGATACATGTCCCCTGGGGCAGGACCCAGGTCCCCAAACACTTTTTATGACAATACCATGCATATAAGCCTTTAAAATTAGCACTTATGATTTCTCCCATAGACTTTTAAAGGGTGTTCCGTGGCTTTCGAATTTGCCGCGAACACCCCAAATTGTTCGCTGTTCGCTGTTTGACTGTTCGAGTCAAACTCATGTTCGATCCGAACATAAAGCCCATCCCTAGTGACAATTAACACTAGACAGAAAAGGACATTTTGATGTTAAGTTGTGGGATGAATTTTGGGGTCAGGCACTACAACTAGTAAAGGCACTACAACTAGTAAAGTAGTAAAACAGAGAAATGAGAGTTAAAACAGAATACTTTATATGTTGTCAGAGAGGGAAGATGGGATTACAATACATGGGATGCAAAGGATATAAGAACAAAATAAGGAAAGCAGAATTTAAAGCAAGGCATTATTAAAGAGAGTTAAAAAAAAGTGAGAGAATGATATCCATGTGTTGTGTACAAATGGGAAAAATGTAAGTGATTTTAGAGAGATATTTGTGTATGTGTGTGAATGCTGGAACTTTTAGTTCTATCTCTTGTGTGTGTCATGTATGCAGATGTGACCCCCTCCTTTGCGCCCTCATGAAAGAATGTAGCTGGGATGAGAGATCAGTGATAAGCTGGAAGGACACCATGCCCATTTCTATTTTTTAGACAAAACATTTATAACAAAATGCGCCGGGTTAATAATCTAATGATAAACAATATGTTCACAATTATTTTGAATCTGTTTTCCAAACATGGTAAAATGAAGGTTATATTTAACCGTGTATTACACAAATTGAATATCCTTTGATAGTGGAAAATGTCCTTCTTTAAGGAAATATATCTGTGGATATATATTAGTATTAGGGTGTGATATTGAGATTATCACTTAAGTATTAATTTCTAATATGAGTTTAACAATTTTATTAATAATATAGATATATTGTAACTGGTTTAGACAACCTTTGGTTGGAAATAAAATCCAGGTTATTGGGGAAATTTGTAAAATGGGATTAGTTTAGCTTGAGATAACAATTTTGTAATTTTACATTTATACAATAAACCCTTATTGAGAGAAAAAAAAAGATTAAGATGAGGTTGTTATTTGGAATACAGCTTCCATAATATTTAACAAAGCCAAGATGGATGGAATACATAAGAAGTTTTCTACAAAAATGAAATCTAAAGGTCTGATAATAACGTGATGTGAGAGTAATAATAAATAAAATTTAAATATAACAGACCTATCACATCAAGTGTTAGGATAGATCCCACCTGCAGCCAGTTGTTTTATAGCTTTGGATGTGGCTGAGAGCTTTCTGTTCTGTCATATACAAATTGGTCCTTTTTTGTTTCTATTTATTTTTATTTTTGAAATCCAAAGCAGAATGTGTGGATTGTGAAATGATGTGCCCCTTTTCTTTGTGCAGTGGTATAAGCAGAAGAATACTTTGGATTTATTGGGCATCTCTGCATGACCGCAGGGTATTGTTATCATTTATTATGTTATGACATCAGGAAAATAATGTCAGATGGAAACTAAGGACTTGTGTTATCTAGCTAAAACTAACAAAAGAGCAAGCAATGAGAAATTATAATATTGCCAGGAAAAAGTTGTCTTTTTGAAACATGAAACCGGAGTTCTTACACAAACAGCATGATAGAAAACAATTGTAATATATTTATGCAAGCTGGACCCAGTAATGAAGGGTTCACCCCGATATATCAGAGCTGTAGCTTTATGCAAAGGTGCTATAAGACAAAGTTAGACATTATTTTGGTCAAATATTTAATTTGTAATGGTCCCACATTCTGCACAGCAAATATACAGCTAACTAAATGTTGTCTAATGAAAGGTTCAAAATCAAATCTAACAATGAAAAATGCACACATTTGAATCCAGTCACCTTATTGCCTCTATTGGGGGAGGCTGGAGACAAAGGAAAACCACGTGTGTTAAATTGATGACGTAGGAATCAGCTGCTGTGAGCCCAGTCCAAGACACACTCCCTGAAGACCCAGATATTTCATTTTTTTTGTAGAGTTATTCCCGGTTTTATACTGAGTATGCAGTTTATCACACAGAAGGATACTCTGTATTCAGAGTCATTGAATCATTTTTCCCCAGCTCAAGAAGCAGAGCTCCATGTTTTAGCAAAGCCTGTGAGCTATAAAAAGAGTAAATATTTATATAGATAGTCGAGATATAGAAAGTTTTTGGTTCCATTTGAAGGGCCAGAAGTTTGTTTTTACTTTGGCAGGTAAACCAATCAAACATGCTAAGATAATTTGATTGGCTGTTTTCAGCCTTCCAGGTTCTTGCTGAGGTAGCCTTACTAACATTAAAATTCACTCATGGAAGCAGACCAGGTGACTAAGGATGCTGCATTTACAGCCCCGGACACTTGCTGGGTCTGTGCAACTCACAGATTCCACCCTAGTTCTGGCCCAGTATAGCTGGGATTAATAATTCAACTTTAAGGACCCCAGAACGAGAAGAACAAGTGGTCCACAGGGGGCAACTTCTTATGAAACAGGACTTTGGAATAAGTGATTATTCATGTCTGCCAGTCACTCTTTTCCCTCCAGCTTGACAGATGGACCGTGTCATCAGTCACAAGCAGTTATGGCTGCCTTAGTAAATGAGCATGGGATAGAGCCAGGGTTCTCCACAGTTGTTTTTTTTATAACATACCACTTCTTGTTTTACCTGTTACCAAAGGTGTTACCAAAAGCTGAACATCCCTTCCAGAGATTACAAAAAGATATATCCAGATGCCTAAGTCAGGATCTTAGGAGTATGCATTTTGTCTGTATGGACTTGTTTTCTGGATGTCCAGTGGCAAATGCTACTGCAAAGGCCACAGTAAAAAGTGTTATCAGAAGTAGTTTGTAAGTACAGAGTGCAGAATCTACAGAGAGTAACAGAGGAAATCATTTTTATAGTCCTTACTCGAAGTGTTGAGGTTTTATTTTTACACCCCCTACTGACTACAATGTAGCGGAAAAAGTAGAGAAAGAAACTAGAAAACTTTTGCCTGAATGTTTTCTTATATTTTATCCAGCCCTTAAGGGGATGTTGGACTCTCTCCCTATGGGATTTGGTTCTGGAGTGTGTTACTGTCAGGGCTGGGCTCAGCCCTTCCTTCTCTGAGCTGGCCGCTCAGCTGTCAGCTAATTGCCAGCTCCCATCTCTCTCCACAGTTAATCAACTGTTGATGATCCTGCTCGTCAGTCCTGCCTATTTAAGCTGTCTAGTCCAGAGGAGCTCTGCCTTCGCCTTAGTCAACATCCTGAACTATGGCTATGTTTTGACTACGTTTGTTCTATTTACTTTTATTATTAAACAAGTGTGATTTAACTGTACTTCTGTTTCGGTCTGATTTCATGGTTTCTGACAGTAGGCGAAGGCCATGAATTCAGAAGATACAGTCAATCCACTTGTTGGTAATATTTTTTCCAGATTGGATGAGCAAGATCACATGGATCAGTTTGCCATGGCGTTACAAACGCTCCTGAGTCACACAGCTCACCTGGAATCTCCCACTGTGGCTGCTCCAGTACAACCTGAGTTGCAGGCCGTCCCTGCTGCTGTACCAGTCTCTGTGCAGGCACCCGCCTCGAGTATTACCTCTACAAGAGGTGTGTCTGGTTCCGCTCCGCTTCCCCAGTGATTTGGGGGCGATCCATTTCAATGCAGAGGGTTTCTCAACCAGGTTGAGATATAATTTGAGATGCTGCCCCAGGCGTTTCCCACGGACAGAAGCAAAGTAAGTTTTGTGATATCTTTGCTTTCGGAGAGAGCCCTGGCCTGGGCAAACCCTCTATGAGAGATGCAAAAACCTGTTGTCTTGAGTTGCCCTGAGTTTGTGGCTTAGTTTAAAAAGGTATTTGACGTTCCCGCACGCTCCGTTTCTGCTGCCAAGTGCCTCTTGTCCATCGAACAGAGTACAAAAGCTGTTGCCGACTACGCCATTGAATTCCGTACTCTGGCAGCAGAGGTTGCATGGAACAATGAGGCCCTTGTGGCTGCTTTTTCTCATGGTCTCTCGGATACCATCAAGGATGAGGTAGCAGCCAGAGATATACCTACTGAGCTGGAGAAGTTGATCACGTTTGCCATCCTCATTGACTCCAGACTCAGAGACTCTCTTTTAAGGAGCGCTTGCGGAAGCCTCCTGTACGTTTGTCTCCAAGCTTTGCAGTCCCACCCGTGTTTTCCTCACCTCCTATGCCTCCTGGTACCGAGTCGGGCAGTGAAGGTGAACCCATGCACTTGGGTTTCACGTGTCTCTCTGCGGATGAGAGAACCTTTATGAGGAGGGAGCGATTGTGCCTTTATTGTGGCCAAGCAGGTCACTTTTTGAAGTCTGGTCCTACCCGTCCAGGGAATGCCCGAACCTTGAGGTCCTGTCACAGACAGACCTTAGGTGGAGTTGTTTCATCCCCAGTTATCCAGAAGGATAAGCCCCTGGTTTCAGTCACCCTTTCTTGGGCTGAGTCATCCATCAAGATACAGGCTCTAATTGACTCTGGGGCTGCAGACCCGTTCATTGATGCTGCCTTTGTATCGAAGCACTCGATTCCGCTGCAGCTGCGTGATACTCCACTTTCCATTGAGGCTCTCGACAAGAGACCTCTACGGCCTGCCCATGTGACTCATGAGGCGGTTCTGTTGTCCATGGCCGTAGGGGCTCTTCACCATGAGATAATCCAATTCCAAGTTATTTCCTCACCTAAGTTTCCGCTGGTTATTGGTTATCCTTGGTTACAGAGGCATAACCCCTCTTTTGCTTGGCTCCGTGCTGAGGTTCTCTCCTGGTCACCGTAATGCAGTGAGACATACTTCCAGAAGGTAGCCAAGGTCCTGTGCACCTCTTCACTCTCCTTCCTGCCGGAGGAGTACAGCGATTTTAGCGATGTCTTTGACAAAGGTCAAGCAGGTAGTTTGCCTCCACACCGGCCATATGATTGCACAATTGACCTTCAACCTGGTGCCATACCCCCTCATGGCCGGGTTTACCCCTTGTCGGTCTTGGGCGATAAGGCCATAGAGGAGTATGTTGCAGACGCACTTTCTCGAGGTTTCATCCTTAAATCCTCGTCTCCTGCTGGTTTCTTCTTTGTGAAGAAGAAGAGTGGTGAACTGAGACCTCGTATTGATTACAGGGGTCTCAATCATTTCACAATTAAGAATGTCTATCCGATTCCATTGATTATGGAGTTATTTGACCGCCTCAAGGAAGCAACGGTTTTCACGAAGCTTGATTTGAGAGGGGCATACAATCTTGTGAAGATTTAAGGAGGGCAACGAGTGGAAAACTGTTTTAATACCAGAACAGGCCATTATGAGCACCTCGTAATGCCTTTTGACCTTTGTAATGACATGGACATTCACTGTACTGTTCATTTAAGCACAAGAGACTCCATTTTGTTCTCACTGTTGAAATGTGTTCTGTAACCTTCACCTGACACACACATCTCCTAGTAAAAGCTCTCTACTCCCCCCCTGCCTTCTCAAGGTTTTACTTTTGCAATTGTTCTATTCGCTAGCTTTTAATAATATATTTTCTATTTGTTAGTTTTTAATAACATCTCACACCACCCCTTCCTTATCTATGTATGTAATAATAAATTTTGAAAACAGGGAGGTAAAATGAACTATACGGCTTTGCTTAATCAATATTGGTAACAACTGGTGAAGGTTCAATAGTGACTACAGGTGTATATACTAAGCTAATTGCTTGCACCCAGAGCGCTCAAGCATGAAAATGGGTGCGTTCCTCTGAATTAACTACTCATATCAAAAAACAGGGGGGGGAAGAGAGACGGAATTGGAGACCAATTCCAACCAAAAGCAATTCATCAAGGAGGAACAGGCAATATAGCAAAAATATATATTAATTTTATTGAAAAAATTCACTTGAACACCAATCAAAAAATGGTTAGGAACCAAATACCATCACCAATAAATAAAATAGACAACATTGTCTAAAAACAAAACACAGATGGCCACCAATTACACACACCGTACACACCACAAACATATATAGGATGATGTCTAATACTGGATCTTCCGATGAGGGCTAGTATTCCTAATGTATAGATGAGTATGCAGGTAAGTTGCTGATGAAAAGGAGGTGGTAAGTTGTGCAGCCGTGGGTGATACACATCCACCATATAGGTGATAGCACGGAGGATTGAAAATAACCTGCTGGTAGATGTAACATTAGAGGCTACAATCGTGGAGTAATACTGTTCACTAAGGTTGATGCGATATAGTGGTTAGCCAATATTGTGGGGGTAGTGTCCTGTGTAGAGAGTTGTAAGTATATGGAGATGGGAGTGTGCATATATGAATATCTGAATCGGTCACAACATCAGTGCTATAGGGGAGAGAATTGCTGGAAAATAAGTATAACAGTCCCATGCAGGGGATATCAGATTAGATCTCACCCCTCTGTAGACACCGGAATGTGACATCGATCAGGCGAAGCAGCTGTGTCCTTCTCATACCATCTCTGGGCAGCTCAACAGGTTAACTTCCATCCACATGCGAGATGTCGTAGGCAGAATGCGTACGATAACAGTCGGGAGTAGTAATGTGAGGTTGGAGAGTACCGCAAAGATGCGGTGTATGTCATCCTCCAGTTCCCAGGTCTGTTTGGAAAAACCTCATGGAGGTGCGGGCGGAGTCCCCAGGGCTGGTGGGTGGGTCTGTGCGCACGCTATGCGAAGCGTGATGGCGTCATGCTGACGCGTTTCATCCGTCAAATTTTGACACTGAACGGACATTTTAAACACAGTGATTGAGTCCTGTGAATCTGTTCCTGCAGCTGCAGTATTAACTTTGTTTTAGAGTCCCAATCAGAAATCAGTCATAACAGCTTGGCGAGTCAAATACCAGGAGTTTGGCAGAGTCTCCAGAAGGAACTGCGCTTCGATCGGGATCATCGGGAAACACAGACCTCAAATGCCAGTTAGGTAAGCTGCCCTTAAGCTTGCTGTATTGCTGCCTTTCCTATGTATCCTATCTTTCGGTTCTCAAGGAAACCAGACCACTCTCGGACCTTTCTGGTTGGGTAACGTGTGTGTGTGTGTGAATGTGTATGTGTCCCCCTTCACGGGTTGGACTGTGTGTGGATAGGGACAATCCTCTGCAGTTCCCTGCATTGACTCCTTGTGAGCAACCTGGGTCAGAGGCGCATGGTAGGGTCAGATAAAACTCACAGAGAAGAGACGAGGAGGGTCTCTTAATGAGTGTTTTGTCTATTGTCATAAACCCCTTCTATCCACGTAGATAAGTGGAGACTATTCTTTTAAATCTGCAGATTTGCTGTACTATTTGTTTTAGAGACAAGAGGGTATAGGCACAAGTAGAGAAGACTGGCCAGTCATTATGGGCATTAAAATAATTAAGGGAATGAAGCGAGAGAGGCCTTCAGAAAATGCCCAGCGCAAGATGAGCGCTAGAGAATATATGAACTGAAGGTACGGTTCTGCCTATACTGAGCCCCTAGATAAATGGGTAGAATGGACTTGATTTACAAGTATGGCAAACTTTTCTGCACGATTATGGCCCACTACTGTGCAGTGAAGGAACGTGGAGAATAGCTTGCACATGGGAGACAGAAGCTAAAGTAACAAATCAAACTGGCTTGATAGATTTGTTTAATAAAAGTACTGCCCAAATTTACTACGTTTGGCCAGAAGACTCTGTAGAGAAGGACCCCCCCTCCTTATGTGGCTGCCAGTTTGGCTTTAAGGGGTCCACGCACAAAAGCAAAAGAATTCGATTACATGGAACACACAAAAGATGAGCTGGGCAATATAGTAGAGAGCAGAGGTTTAACAGCCCCATATCAACCTACAAAGAGGGATTTGGCTCGTATCCTAGAAACAGATGATTGGCATAAATCAAAAGGCACATATGCAAAACTAGATCTCTCTGAACGAAAGAAAGAGAGATAGTCTGAACTTCCGGAGCAAACCATAATTTCCAAATTGTGGCAGCAAGATGAAAAGAGAAGGAAGGGAGAGGCCACCCCTTCTGCCCCTGGCACAGAGCAATCTGTTGCAGTTTATCCTGTCAGAACCCAGTTAGTTTTTGAAGGTAATGCTGTTGACAGTAAGTCTCAAATTAAATGGCATGTACCTTTTAGTCCCCAAGATATGAGAGCCATATTAGAGGGATTGGGAGATCCTAGAAAGAATCCAATTGGGTTTGCAAACAAACTAAGCGCTGCACAGGAAGCATATGAGGCTTCTGCTACTGACATTTATCAGCTTCTTATTAAAGCTGTGGGAAGCAACATGTCTGACTATATACAGGGGGTCCCCGACTTACGAACATCCGACTTACGAACGACCCCTACTTACGAACGGGGCCCGAATGACGTCACTGCTGGCCGAATCTTCCTCTCCTGAGCCTTTCCTCCGTTCCTGGCTTGGCTGCGGGTCCCCTTCGTCCTCCTGCCTGCCCATCCACAGGCCTGGTATGGTCCGGTGGCTTGCCAGGCCGCTGAAACTGCCCGTCGTGGCCGAGGCCTTGTGCGGCCTATGAAGCCTCCACGATCCCCGGTCTTTCCTACGCCGCTGCCCCGCGATGGTGCACCGCGGCCGGCCGCCCGGCCGGCCAGCCTGCCTGGCCTCTGATGGCTGCTTTCACCATCCATCTCCCTGCTGTGCCATACAGTGTACCTCTCTGCTGTACACAATAGTGAGAGGGGAGAGCTGTGCTCAGCTGCGATCCTGGACTCCTGTTTTGGAAGTGACAGGGTCAATAAAGAGAACCTGTCACCTCCAATTGCTATCACACAGGGAATTGTTTCCTCCTGTGTGATAGCAATAAAGTTAAGTGAAAAAAAAATTGATAAAAAAAATAAAAATAAGAAATACAGTAATAATTAAATTAATAAAATAAAATAAATAATTAAAAAATGTAAAGAATAAGAAAAATAATATTAAAAATAAGAAAATTATACAAAAATAAAAAAAAAGTAAACGACAAGCTACAAATAAATACAAATAAAAGAAAGTGTTTAAAAAGTAAAAAAATAAAAGAAACAAAACATATTTGAACTAACCATGCCGCCCCTGCCATCCGGTTGCCTTTCTCTGTTGATTTGGGTTTACATCCTGTCTCTGAGACTAGATTTGCACTTAAAAAAGGTACTGTTCCGACTTACAAACAAATTCGACTTAAGAACAAACCTACAGTCCCTATCCTGTTCGTAACCCGGGGACCCCCTGTACTTAAAGAATGTGGTGTAGACGTCAAAAATCTAGGTAAGATGGTTAGTGGACGGGAGGTTTGTGAGAAATGGATGGAAAAATTGCCCCAAATATATGGACAAACCAGACATGCTGAATTTCTAAATGCTAAGCAAGGGAAAGAGGATGCAGCAGGGGCTTATTGGAGGCGGTTAAGCGATATGGCTGAGGAAGCAGGCATTAAAATAGAGAGAAGGCGGGAGAAACTGCAAGTCTACACAACTGGTGAAACAAAGGTTTCTTGATGGTTTATTACCCCAGTTGAAAGAAAAGTTGTTCACAGCAAGGCCTGAGGCAGGCAATATGTCTATTCAAGACGTCCTGCCTATCCTGTTATCCATAGAAAACAGGATTAATCAAAAAGACAGCAAACCCAAGGTTATGTACATGGGGAAGCAGAGAGGAAGAGGAAGAGGCAAAGGCAATTTCAGAAATTATGGCAATCGGGGACCAATTATATGGTATAATTGTGATGGGGAAGGACACACAGCCAAATTCTGCCATCTTCCTGACCGTAGACTGGAAAAGAGCTTAGAGGCACCTCATGCTGATCCCAGTTCTCTGCCAAAAGCAGTGGATCAGGCATATGAAAATGGCAAGCCAGTATCAATCATGTTAAATAGGGGAGACAATGGTCCCGAGGCCAGAGTAAAAGTATTTTTACAAGAACTCCCCTATCCTGGAGGAGAAACAGAATTAACCTGTTTAATCGATACTGGTGCAAGCCGAAGTGTGTTTAATATAGAGGACTTACCTCCAGGATTATTATCTACAAAATGTTATCTCTGGTGTTGGCCTAACTGGGACCTCTACTGATTTGTTTGAGTCCAAGCCACTTAACCTCAGGCTAGGACAGCAAACAGAAATTGTCACTAAAGTGTTAGTTTCAGACACAGTTCCTACCAATCTTTTGGGAGCTGACATTTTGAAACAAATTTTAGCAAACATAGACTACACTCCTACAGGAGTCCAAGTGGTCAGTAGTCTGTCAGAGGAAGTTTTAAATTCTGCCTGTGGAGTATTTTTAATCCAAGACTCCACTCCGCAATTTCCACCAGAGTTGAAAGTGATTCCCGCTGAATTATGGGCCACCAGCAAATATGATGTAGGTCTGCGGGATTGCACCCCAGTCATGATAAAAATTGAACCAGGAGCCCATCTCCCACGTATTAAACAGTACACACTGATTATTGCTCAGACTGAGGGGATAAAGGATCAAATCACTCAACTGAAAGCAGCACGGGTTGTTGTAACATTTAAGTCCCAAGTCAATACACCCCTCTTCCCAATTGCAAAGAAGCCAGACAAGAAGAGTGGGCAGGTGACATACCGCATGGTGCATGATTTGAGAGCCATTAACAACATAATTGAGGCAGATACCCCGATCGTGCCCAACCCCCGCACTTTACTAAGTGGAATACCTGCCTCCAGCACCTGCTTTGCAGTGATTGATCTTGCAAATGCTTTCTTTTCGGTGTCCCTGCATCCAGATTGCTGGCACCTTTTTTTTCATTTACCCATGATGCCAAAAAGTTAGCATGGACAAGATTGCTACAAGGCTGTGTGAGTAGCCCCTCTGAATATAATACTGCGTTAAAGCAAGTATTGGACCAATGGCCCCCCTCACACCCAAACACAGTTTTGCTTCAGTACATAAACAATTTGCTTATTTGTTCTGATACAAAGGACATTTGTAGCAGAGAAACAGTAATGCCCCGTACACACGGTCGGACATTGAACGGACATTCCGACAACAAAATCCTAGGATTTTTTCCGACGGATGTTGGCTCAAACTTGTTTTGCATACACACGGTTGCACAAAGTTGTCGGAATTTCCGATCGCCAAGAACGCGGTGACGTACACCACGTATGACGAGACTAGAAAAGGCCAGTTCAGAACCAAGCGCGGCACCCTTTGGACTCCTTTTGCTAATTTCGTGTTAGTAAAAGTTTGGTGAGAGATGATTCGTGCTTTTTCAGACTCGTGGTTTTCAGATCGTTTTCTGCTGTTCAGTTTGTGCGTGTGAGTTTGTATCTGCTCTTCAGTGCGTGCAGCGAGTACCATTGACTTGTCATTGTGTTCTTGTTCGTTCTTTACTGTTTTTCAGGTTGCTCTTCACAGGCCTTGCTGTTCTTCAGTGCGTTCTGTTACTTCGTTCTGAGCAGCCGACCGTTTTCTAGCCATGTTGCGTATACGTACTCCTCGTAGAGTTCGTGCTGTGCGGGGGCTTGGTGTTGGGGTCCTTACCTTGACACAAGTCCAGTCCATGAACAGGGTGGGGAGGAGTTCATGGACCAAGAATTGGTTGCTTCAGCGTGACCAGTTCTGTCATATGCCTTTGTTCCGTGAGATCCGTGAGAATAATCCTGATGATTTCAGGAACTTTCTCCGGATGACGGACCCCGTATTTCACCATTTGTTGGCTTTGCTGACCCCCTATATCAGCAGGCAGGATACCTGCATGAGGCAAGCCATCACTCCGAAGCAGAGGCTCGTCGCCACCCTGCGGTACTTGGCGAGGGGGAGAAGCCTGCAGGACTTGAAGTTCTCGACAGGCATCTCCCCCCAGGCTCTGGGTATCATTATCCCAGAGACCTGTTCTGCCATCATCCAGGTCCTGCAGGAGTATATTAAGGTAACATTTTTATCCTTTTACATCACATTTTATTGTATTTAATGTTTGTTAATATATTGTATTTCTTTCCTCATTCCCTAATTACCATAATTGTAATATGCTGTGAATGTCCCCTTAGTCCTCATGCATGCTGGATTTTTATGTAATTATTTTTGTTGTCCTTCATACATATTTGCCTTCACTTACCTCCCCAGCATGCTCTCCTGGCCCTATATTCACCTCATGTAGTCACTTAACAATGTATTTTATCAGCTCCATAGTAGTGCTTTACCCCAAACACCCCTAAAATGTATTGAAATGTGATTTGTGCTTTAAATTCAGGCAGAGTGCCAGAGGCTTTTTTTGGGGGGTCCCCAAATCATTTGGAAACCTCCCTCCCCCCAACTGCTAAGTCAGCTGATACCAATTCTCTATCTATCCTCAATCATCTATCTGCTGACTTTGCCAAGCCCATACACACTATACTCATCTCTTTTGTGTTCAGATTTATGGATGAATTCCCTAAAGTATGTAGTGCAAGGGCCTGCCTGTATACTTTCAAATGGTACTGTTTCAAGTTTGGGTATCCTATTATTATCTTGATAATTATAATTAATAATTATAATAATTAAATAATAATTATTATTATCTTGATTATTATCTTGGTAATAGCAGAATGTCCAAATGTGCTCAAATGTGTACAATGTGTATTTATATCTTTGTATTATGACACTTCTTACCTGTTCAGTGGGCTGCCAATAATGTAACTAAGTAGGGCCTGTTCCAAGTAATACACATTATTTAGGCATTCATCTCTCAATGAACTGAAGAGGGTTACCTGTCCAAGAGCTCCCCCCCATAATGTTAGAAATGCCCCATGGAGGGGGGGGGGATATGATATGTGTACCTTATACTTTGGTCTTTAAAAATCCCCATAAATAAATGTTATCTTGATGTTGGCCAAGAATGTTTGTGTCTAATCTGCTTTCCCTGTTTATGTGCAAAAAGACTATTTTTTTTGTTTTCCTCCACAGTTTCCCTTCACGCAACAGGAATGGCAGACTGTGGCCTCCCACTTTGCCCAGCGGTGGGACTTTCCTAACTGCGGAGGGGCAATTGATGGGAAACACGTCCACATCATCCCACCACCCAACTTGGGGTCATACTATTATAATTATAAGGGGTTCAATAGTATTGGGATGTTGGCAGTGGTGTCGGCTACTTATGAATTTCTGCATGTGACATGGGGAAGAATGGCCGGATGTCCGATGGTGGAGTCATCGCCCAGACGGAGTTCTACAGGTGTCTCCAGAATGGCAGCTTGGACTTGCCACCTCCAGAAGACAATGTGGAAGGACTCCCATTCGTCTTCGTTGCGGATGAAGCTTTTGCGCTGGGGGACCATCTTATGCGGCCATTCCTGATGAGGACCCTCACCCCGGACCAGAGGGTTTTTAATTACCAGCTGGCCAGAGCCAGAAGAGTGGTGGAGAACATGTTTGGAATCATGGCCAGCCAGTTCCGCCTATTTCTTACACCCATACATATGGCGGAGTACAAACTGAATCACATTATCCTGGCGTGCTGTGTTCTATACAACTTTTTACAGCAACATTCTGCCAACTATGCTGGCTCAGTTGGGCCTGAGGCTGGAATTCAAAATGAACCAACCCTGACGGTGCTTAAAAGTGGCCGTCCTGGCTTGCCCTCCCTGAGTGCCCGTGATGTCCGGCTAAGATACCTTGAATTCTTTGCGGGTAGGGGGGCTATCAATATGCCAGACAATGTGTGAAACCTTTTTCAAATAAAAAAAAATTGAGTAAATCTTTGGTGACATTTACTGCTTGTGTTTGTTTTAGCTGACCCTGACAGAAATATGTTGAGTCCTGAAAATGGCGTGATTGTGTAACCTTACAAAGCACTGTTGGGTATTATTTACTAAAGGCAAAGACACTTTGCACTACAAGTGCACTTGAAACAGCACTTGTAGTGCAAAGTGGATTTGCCCTTAGGAAATAACCCTCATTGTCACAGAAAGCAGCAATTAGAGCACCACAAAAGTGTTGGAGCGTTGAGACAATAATCCACACATTCTTGATTAACAATCTTTTTAATACCAGCACAATCACATGTGCATTTAGAAAAGGTTTTTAAAACAAACCAACATGTTTGTTGTATAACAATTTTTTGGGGTCACATTAGAAAAAGTAGAAATGTCCATTTAGGATAAAACAGGCATGTTTAAAACCAACAAGAAAAACACAAATCTTGAACTTACAAAGTTCACATTTGGTAGAACTTGAAGGCAATATCAGACATGAGTATTTAGAAACTGTGTTTGATATTGCGTTCAGATGGGGTGAAGTCACCCCCGGAAAAGCCAAATTTTGAAGATGCTCACAAATAGCCGAATGTCAACATGTGCGACCTGCCATCATGGGGGATCAAGGGACATGTTTTGGGGGAGCAACCCCTTCCTCTCAGCAACTTTATTATTGAGGAAGGGGTTGCACCCCCAAAACACATCCAGTGATCTCCCGTGATGGCAGATAGCACATGTTGACACACTGTGTGCATCTTCAAAATTTGGCTTTTCTACTATTTGACAAAAAATGTTAAAATTGTAGTACACCATAAAACAAAGGGATTTGGAGGGGTTTTAAACTCTCCCCAAAACATCAATGATGTTCTTATTTTTTTGAAGAACATCCTTCTTCCAGAGGTGGGGGGTCTCTGGTCTCCTCGGACGAGGGGTGTCCTCCCGAGTTTTTTCTCCCCTATGTAAAAAAAAATCGTATACTTAGCACACAGATTTTTGAGGGAAGAACTATAAATATGAAACATTGCTTTGAAGTGGGGTACAATTGTCTATTTTGGCTGAGTTCCAAGATGTAGAATTTTTAGTGTCCTTTGTCAGGCTTCAATACTTTACCTGTTTTGTACAAGCTTCACAGATGGAGACACACCTATAGTATACACTGGAGCACCTGTGTGGGTCCCCTAATAAAAAGGGTGTTCTGGTGTCCCACACTAGTGCTCCAGCATCCAGATGTCTAAACAGCTGCTGAGTGTCCTCTCCTTACACAGAATCTAGTTTGCATTTCATTCTATTAACAAACACATCTACACAACCAAATTATTTTCAGACAAGTAGGCCCTAAAAAATGTGGGCAAATATGGCCCAAACAATGGTGTTTTTATAGGCCGAAAGAAAAATGTTTGATACGAACGAATAATGTGCCCATGAACATGAAAGTTGACATTTTAAACTGGATTAACAGTTAAGAAAAGCACATGGAGCAGCACGAACGTAATAAAGACAAAAAGACTAGGAACACAGCACAACTACTTACTTTTTTGCAGCACTCTCCGGATCTTTCTGTACTGCTCCTGTTCTCTTAATTTTAGGTCCAACCACCGCTTCCTGAGCTGATCTTTCGATCGACGTACCCCGAAATTCCGGTGCAGACTTTTGACCACTTTCGTCATGATCTTGGCCTTACGGACATTGGGGTTGGGGTAAGGTCCATACTTTCCATCATAGTCGGCCCTCTTCATTATGTTGACCATCTCCAACATCTCCCCAAAGGACATATTTGATGCCTTATATCGTCTCCTTCTGGATCGGGACGTTTCAGGCTCCGGGCTTTCCACCTCCTCCTCCTCGTTGGTGTAAATATCAGACACCTGCTCTGACTCTGCCATGTGCTCTTCCCCACTGCACCAAACGAGAAGGGGCAGGGAATAGACTAGAAAGAATGTCAGGGGCGGGCGGAGTTTCACGCATGCGCAGTGTCTATAAAGTGTAACACGCGTGCGTAGTACGTACGATCTGTGAGCGGAGGAAGGAGTAACGGAGACGCCGATCCTGATAACGAAGGTAAGATTTAACATTGGGCCTATACTGCTTCTAGATTGAGGCCTGTATTTGCACAAGTTTAGAAGACTTTAGGCTGACATTAGGGTTTGTCTTGTGTTGTGTCTTGCAGTGAAAATGGATCTTGAAAGATTAGGACTTTATGCCAATCTTCATTGATATGTTCAGGGAGCTGCCCTGTCTGTGGGAGATAAACCACCCTGAGTATAAGAACCAAACAAAGAGGAAGGCAGCGCTGGATAAATTGCTGGAATTTGTGAAGACGGTGATCCCCACGGCAGACATCACCTATTTGAAGATTCTAATTGGTGGCCTGAGGAGCACTTATCTAAGGGAGCTCAAGAAGGTCCAGGATTCCCAGAGATCAGGAGCTGCAGATGACATTTATGTCCCCAGGCTGTGGTACTATGACAGGCTGCATTTTCTGGCAGGTCAGACTGAACCCAGACCAGCACTCTCCACTCTTCCTTCCAGGCTTCCTTCCCCCCCAGCTGAGGCTTCTGAGGCCCAACCTGGGCCTTCCAGGCAGCACCATGTGGAGGAGCCCATCTTGAGCCAGGTATAGCATTCCTCTAAATATTTATGATTGTCCCATCAATGATGTTAACTAGATGTTAGTTTAGAGTACTAATTTATGATTGTGATTGATGATGCAAAAACTAAAAACATGTCCCTTTTTCATACACAGGGAAGTCTCAGCCAGGAGGTGGCCGGGCCAAGCAGGCTGCCTGATATCCAGGTCCCTCCCCTACACCTTCAAAGACAAAGTGGCAGGAAGAGGAGTAACCTGGAGGAGGCTGCCATAGGCCTCTTTTGGAAGGCTACAGAGGCCCTGAGAAGCCCCCACAGTGTGGAGGAGGACTTTGCTTGCATAACTGCCTGCAAAATGCTGCAGATGGAGGAGGGCCAACGACTCCTGTGTGAGTCCTTAATTTTGGAAGCTCTCAATAAGGGGTTGAGGGGCCAAATAACATCTGCTACCCACATTTGTGACCTCACACATAGTCCTCCTCCTCCAGGTCCTCCTCCTCCTCCAGGTCCTACTACTCCTCCTCCTCCAGGTCCTACTCCTCCTCCTGCCACATCTCCAACACCAGAGCCACAGCGTGGAAGGAAGCGTGGAAAGAAGACCAGAGAGTGATGACCCTGGGTTCAGTCTGGTCTGGCAAAAGATGCAGCCTCTTGTAGTACCACAGCCTGGGGACACAGATCTCATCTGCTGATTTCACGATCTCTGAGACTTCTGGACCAGACTGCACTCCCTTAGATATGGTGTCATGGACATACTACTTCCAGACCTGCAACAGGGCTCAGGCGCATCCCCGCCAACAGGTTCCCAGTAACGAACAGGCGTGCGCCAATGCGCATGTGCCGATCGCGGAGATCGCACGCACAGTGACGCGGCTTTGGCGCCCAGTGGCCTTTAAGAGGGGCTTCCACCATTCAGCTCTTGCTGTTTGATCTGCAGCTTCACCTGTGACCTGTTCCTGTAATCAGCATCCGATCACCTGACCTGGCTCTCTGACCATGCTGCTGTCTCCAATCCTGAACCTTGGCTGTCCCTGACTCTGATTCTGTTTACCTGCCTGCCTGATCTCCTGTTACCAGAAACCAGCCTGAACTTGACTATTCCTTGCCTGCCGATTCTGTTGAACTGATCCACTGTGTATGACCCGGCTTGTCTGACCTTGCTTCTGCCTGCTGTGTGCATCCTGCTGACCTGCATCCAGCTTACCTGCATCCTGCTGACCTGCATCCAGCTTACCTGCAGCCTGCTGACCTGCATCCAGCTCACCTGCACCCTGCTGACCTGCATCCAGATTACCTGCATCCTTCTGACCTGCATCCAGCTTACCTGCAGCCTGCTGACTTGTATCCAGCTTACCTGCACCCGGCACTCCAGCCAGTTCCAGTGTCTCCCAGTGGACATCATCTCCCGTTCCAGAGAATCCACAGGCACTCATACCCCGCTGTGCTCCTACGGTCACTGTCCTCAACTCCAGTGATCCGGGAACCAGGGCTGTACGAGAGGTCTCCCTCTGCAGGTCAGGCTCACATACGAGGTACGTGTCAGTATCAAACAGCCATGCCTGAGCCTGCAAGAGGGACCTCTG
Organism: Aquarana catesbeiana; assembly: GCF_042186555.1. Classification (NCBI taxonomy): domain Eukaryota; kingdom Metazoa; phylum Chordata; class Amphibia; order Anura; family Ranidae; genus Aquarana; species Aquarana catesbeiana. Next base: position 153,038,063 of record NC_133335.1, read on the forward strand.
CTACTGATGAAATCTGCCAATTACTCTCCGTCCTCACTCGAGGTGAAATCCCTTCAGGACAGCTATGAACACCTGGTGAGACAAGTGCAGTCCCTGATGAGTATTACAAACCTTTATTCCAGTGGGTTGTCATCAGAGGCTTCCCCCGCACTCCCTGTAATGATGTTATCTCCAGAACCCAGGGTCCCAATTCCGGAGAAGTTTTCTGGGGATCGAAGCAAGTTTCGGATTTTCCGTAATGCATGTGAGCTGTACTTTTCCTTACTACCCTTAACCTTTTCGCAGGAAAACACCAAGGTGGGGTTTGTTGTCTCACTTCTGCTGGGAGAACCACAAGCCTGGGCTCATCACCTGCTGGAAGAACACCATGTTTCTCTGGACTCTTTGTCATCCTTCTTCGACGCAATGTCACTCTTATATGATGACCCCCAACGAACTTCCACTGCCGAAGCTGCTCTTAGCACGCTCCAGCAGGGCCGCAGAGTGGTCAAAGATTATATAACGGACTTTAGACGCTGGAGCGCGGATACCCAGTGGAACCATGCAGCGTTACGGCACCAGTTTCGCCTAGGCTTGTCAGAAGGACTAAAGGATGAACTGGCTCGGGTCGGTGTACCAAATTCCCTGGAATCCTTGATGACCCTAACTATTCAGATAGACCGTCGTCTTCGGGAATGCAGGATGGAGAGGGTGACCCAGCAGACTCAACCAACTTGGATGTTACCCCAAGTGCCTACGACCTCTTGTTCTGTTCCCCTTAGACCGGTCCCAGTTAATCCTGCACCAACCAAACTAACACCGGACTTTCATAAATCTGGGCAGGTCGGACTAATGAGACCCGCATTGTCTGCCGAGGAACGTCTACGTCGGCAACAGCTCAACCTGTGTTTGTACTGCGGGGGACCGGGCCATTATGTACATTCGTGTCCTGCCAAGTACCGTAGATCTTCATCCATCCCACCACACAGTCACCCAGCTCTCTCTACTCACCTGGCTATTCCCATCACCCTTCAGTTTTCTGGAAAGACTGTGTCTGTTACTGCAATAATAGACTCTGGTGCATGCAGTTGTTTTATTGATTTGAACTTTGCCAACCAACAACGCATTCCACTCCAGCACAGGGCTCAAGGACTTTCCGTTTTCTTGGCAGATGGATCCCATATTAAATCTGGCCAGGTGACTCAAGAGTGTGAACAAGATATGGTGAAAAATACTCCTGCGCTAGTGAGATCGTTTGCTGTAAAACAAAGGTAGTATTGTAGTCAGAGATAGGACTGGGGGAGATGATGGAGCGTGTCCCGCTGCCTTAGCTGACCAGGGGTGGTCTGGAAAGGACTGTTTAGTAGGAAGTGGGTGGAAGGCGCGTGATCAGACGCTTACATCAAGAAATGTATGGTTTATTTATGTAAAAGAATACAGACATATAGTCATATAGATATAAAATCATACAAATACTACATAATATTAAAAAAAATGAAAAACAGGTAACAAAATAAGTACTAGGAAGTTAAAATTGGGGTGTGCCCATATTGAGGCAGGTATTTAAGAAAGGCTGACGCGTTTCGAGGAAAACCTCTTCATCAGAGCCAGGAGAACTGGAGCACAGTCTGTATGGGCCGGTAGGCCGACATGTGTACATGGGGAGAGGTGGTGTTGCTAGTAGGAGGATGTGTCCTGTGATGGACAATTGATTATTCCAAGTTCCATACCCAGGTGTTCTATGGATGTAAATAGATTGTATTTTCTTTTTGCGGTGCTGTTAAGCTGTCAGATGTGCCTGTCTCAGGAGAAGTGTGTAGACACAGCTGCAAACTGTAAAGATCCTTTGGAGTGGAGAGCCGTGTGATCCTGGCAGCAGAAGGGGGGGGAGGAGGAGGGAGGAGGTGTCCTTGAGGCAGCTGATGCCTGGATAGAAAGCGTCTTGCTGCCTAGGGATAGGAAAGGTTTCCTATCCCTAGGCAGCAAGACGCTTTCTATCCAGGCATCAGCTGCCTCAAGGACACCTCCTCCCTCCTCCTCCCCCCCCCTTCTGCTGCCAGGATCACACGGCTCTCCACTCCAAAGGATCTTTACAGTTTGCAGCTGTGTCTACACACTTCTCCTGAGACAGGCACATCTGACAGCTTAACAGCACCGCAAAAAGAAAATACAATCTATTTACATCCATAGAACACCTGGGTATGGAACTTGGAATAATCAATTGTCCATCACAGGACACATCCTCCTACTAGCAACACCACCTCTCCCCATGTACACATGTCGGCCTACCGGCCCATACAGACTGTGCTCCAGTTCTCCTGGCTCTGATGAAGAGGTTTTCCTCGAAACGCGTCAGCCTTTCTTAAATACCTGCCTCAATATGGGCACACCCCAATTTTAACTTCCTAGTACTTATTTTGTTACCTGTTTTTCATTTTTTTTAATATTATGTAGTATTTGTATGATTTTATATCTATATGACTATATGTCTGTATTCTTTTACATAAATAAACCATACATTTCTTGATGTAAGCGTCTGATCACGCGCCTTCCACCCACTTCCTACTAAACAGGTGACTCAAGAGACTCCTCCACTGCCTGTAATTACTGTCTCGAACCACAAGGAACTGCTTAAGTTTGATGCTATTGCTTCCCCTCTGTTCCCAATCATCTTGGGTCTACCGTGGCTTCAGGCCCACAACCCGCAAATCGACTGGGGCTCCGGAGAAATCAGGTTTCAGTCCCTCTACTGTCAAGAACATTGTCTGCCTTTACCTTCCAAGATATCTGGCCCTTTGCTGTGCCTGTGCTGACTCAGAATTACGCTCAGCAGTACCTGAACAGTATCACGAGTTCTTAGACGTTTTTAGTAAACGAGGGGCAGAGACACTTCCTCCTCATCATTCCTACGATTGCCCGATTGAGTTACTGCCCGGAGCTGAAATCCCCTTTGGGCGAATTTCCCCTCTGTCTGAGCGGGAGTTGGAGGTTTTAAAGGAATATGTTGACGAAAACCTTAAGAGGGGGTTCATCCGGCCATCCACCTCTCCGGCTGGGGCAGGGATATTTTTTGTGGAGAAGAACCACTCATTGCGTCCTTGTGTGGATTACCGAGAGCTGAACAAGGTCACGGTCAAGAACCGGTATCCCTTACCCCTGGTACCTGAGCTTTTTCAAAGATTAAGAACTACTGTTGTGCTCACCAAACTCGATCTTCGTGGGGCCTACAATTTGGTTTGCATTCGTGCAGGGGACGAGTGGAAAATGGCCTTCCGTACCAGGTTTGGCCATTACGAATATCTGGTGATGCCCTTCGGCCTGTGTAATGCCCCTGCTACCTTCCAGCACCTGATAAATGATATCTTCAGAGACTATCTGGACATTTTCGTCATAGCCTACTTAGACGATATCCTGATCTTTTCCTCATCCTTGGATCAGCACCGGAAACACGTCAAGATGGTACTCTGCCGACTCCGTCAGCATGGCTTATACGCCAAACCAGAAAAATGCGAATTCGAGCGGCAGAGTATCCAATTTCTGGGCCTGGTAATTTCCACAGCAGGGTTCAAGATGGACCCACAAAAGGTCACAGCTGTTCTGGACTGGCCTGCACCCTCAGATAAAAAGGGGGTGCAACGTTTTGTTGGCTTCGCCAATTTTTACAGAAGGTTCATCAAAGGATTTTCTGCAATTATCTCTCCGATCACCCAGCTAACAAGACAAAACGTCCGATTCCAGTGGAATCCCCAGGCTCAAGCTGCCTTTTCTATCCTAAAGGGACTCTTTACCTCTGCCCCCATCTTGAGCCATCCGCATCCCTCTCTTCCTTACCTACTCGAGGTTGATGCCTCAAACAGCTGTGGGGGCAGTTATTTCTCAGCACCAAGGACTCAAGGATCTCATGCACCCCATAGCTTTCTTCTCTCGGAAGCTTTCGCCTGCAGAGAAGAATTACGATGTGGGGGACCGTGAACTTTTGGCCATTAAAGCCGCACTCGAAGAATGGCGATACCTGCTAGAGGGAGCGGCACATCCCATACTTATCTACACAGATCATAAAAATCTGGAATATTTACGAACTGCCAAACGTTTGAAGCCGCGTCAGGCACGATGAGCGTTATTCTTTTCCAGATTTTCATTTCACATCACCTACCGGCCAGGATCAAAGAACATCAAGCCTGACGCTCTCTCTCGGTTGTACGATGACCCCAAGGAAACTTCAGTTCCGGACACCATCTTATCTGAGGGCAACTTTCTGCTTTTCCAGACAGACCTGATGTCCGGTCTAAAACAAGCCTCAGAGGGGGTGTCCGGTCCTCCAGGATCAATCTTGATACCCAGGGATGGGATGCTTTGGAAGGACAGCAAAATTTTTGTGCCAGAAAGTTGCCGGACAGAAGTGCTGAGCCTGTGTCACGACCACCCGCTGGCCGGACATTTTGGGGTTCACAAGACTCGTGAACTAATCCAGCGCATGTTTTGGTGGCCGAAGCTTGAGGAAGATTGCAAGGACTATGTTGAGTCATGTGTCATCTGTACCCAAAGCAAGTCTGCCAGGACCAAGTCCTGGGGCCTCCTCAGACCACTACCAATTCCTGACAGACCCTGGAGTATGATTGCCATGGACTTTGTAGTGGAACTACCCCATTCTGAAGGACATAAAGCTATCTTTGTAGTGGTTGACTGTCTGTCTAAGATGGCCCACTTCATACCCCTAAAGAGTACTCCGTCTGCTTTGGAAACTGCCCGGGTGTTCATCAGGGAGATCGTAAGGCTGCACGGGCTACCAACCAACATTGTATCTGACAGGGGAGTCCAGTTCACCTCCCACTTCTGTAGGTCACTATGCCAAATTCTGAAAATTGAACTTTCCATGTCATCTGCTTTCCACCCCCAGACTAACGGACAAACTGAAAGGATGAACCAAACCCTGGAACAGTACATCCGTTGCTTTACCTCATTTGTCCAAGATGATTGGGTAGCACTTTTGCCTCTAGCGAAATTTGCTTTCAACAATGCCGGCCATTCAGCCACAGGTCAGTCACCGTTCTTTGCGAACTATGGGTTCCATCCTGTCTTCCTGCCTAACATTATTCCGGAATCTCCAGTTCCAGCAGTACAAAGCACTGTTGAGTTCGTGGGTCGCAACAACAAGTTGTTGCAAGAAGCTATGGCCAAGGCGCAGGCAACCAACAAGAGGCTTTATGACAGGAAGAGAAGAGGTGAATTACGTCTCCAACCAGGTGGTCAGGTGTGGTTATCTACCACCAACCTCAAGATGGCTTGCCCTTCAAAGAAGCTGGCACCCAGATTCATTGGCCCTTTCCCAGTTAAAAGGAAATTGAATGAGGTCTCCTATGAACTTACCCTGCCTGAGTCGCTCAAAGCGCACCCAGTGTTTCACGTGTCTCTGCTTAAACCCACAGTACCCGACCCTTTCCCGGACAGAGGATCGGGGCCACCCGGACTCGTTATTATTAATAAGGACGAGGAGTATGAGGTGGAGGCTGTCGTAGACTGCAGGAGAGGTAACCAACTTCAATTTTTAATCAAATGGAAGGGTTATGGACCAGAGGAGAACTCATGGGAACCTAAGCAAAATGTGCATGCTCAAGAACTGATCCAGGCCTTCTTCCGCAGACATCCTCAGAAAAGAGCACTTTTGGGCACCCGGAGGTTGCCCTTAAGGGGGGGGCAATGTCATGGACATCAAACCACAAAAACTATGCGCTTAGGACATAAAGCAGAAATAGGAGAAAGGGGGGGGGAGGGGGGGGGGAAGAAGATAAGATAAAGGGAGGGGGGAGAGATGGGACAAAGGAAAGAGAATAGAAGGTATGCTGCCTCCCCAAGTTGAGCCCTCAAAGAGAACTAACATGTAATGAATGGTTAATGGGGATATGGCGCTCCCTTGTGGGCTATACAAATTTCAATGACATAAACAGTGACTATATAAATAAATAGTGATCCAAACCCAAACGATGAGAACTGTGAAATCCTTAGTGGGTGAAACTCATAATAGATCATAAAAAATTATTTGTGGAAGTATACGTGTACGTGTTGGCAAACCTTAGTTTTAAAAAAAGAAGAAAACTACTACAGTGCTGCTGCTATGCAGCTAATTAAAAATACCAACTTCTATATATGCAAAATTCGTGGCATGTGTATGTAGACCAGTGCAAGAATGAGCATATGACAGTGCAATATATGTAATATGACAGTGCAATACTGCACCTACATATATATTTGACCGTACACTCCTACTTTTAAATCTGCAATACAGTGCAGTATAGTGCAATCAAGTCCAACAAGACTCTAAATGACCAGTGCAAAAACAAGTGTATAACAATGCAGTATGACAGTGCAATCCCACACATACGTGTATATGTACCCAACAATCCAACTTATAAATGTTCAATAAAGTGCAATATGTGCAATCAAGTCCAGCAAGACTCTAGATGACATCAAAATTTCAAATTAAGCAAAAAAGAGAGAGAAAGAGTCTGTCTCAAATAGTGCATTCCAATTTTGAATGGCAGCAAAAAAGTTCCAACAGCTTAGTGACTTTTGGTGCCCACAGAGGTAGATCCGTGACTTCTGTGCTCCCCTTTGGCTCCCCACTCACCAGCTTCCACTACCCCTGCAGGGGTGATAGACAATCTAGGATCCCAGAACCGTCCTCTTATTCGGTATCCCGTGGTGCTGCGGTGGAATGGCCTCTCTCCCAGGAGTTCCGGATTACCATTTCATACGATATCCCGGATGGGGATCAGCAACTAAGCCCTCAAGGAAAGAGATGCCACCTCATAGTGTAGTATGATAAAAAATCTTTATTACCATAAAACCATAAAAACTCCCCTCTCGGGGAAAAATACACAGCGTACTACACTATGGGTGAAGCCGAGAGCCAGGAAGTATGTCCCGCAGCGTGCGGCGTGCGGTTCAGCTGCGTTCCAGGCTCTCTCGCTCCGTACCCGGAAATGACGTAAGTGCGTAGCCCCGCCTTACGCGTTTCGTCATCGACGTTTTCAAAGGCGGCGCCATCTTACTACACCTCACAGGTTATAAGGCAGGCGGACATGCTGGATCCTCCCCTATCCCGTCTCTACAGGGATTTTGATTGGATTTTCAATCCCGTGGCTCCCCCTCCCATACGTCCCCATTGGGCGGTGCCCAAATCAGATCCCTGTGGGCATATGTCGAGATGTTTTTACTATTTAATGCCGACCCACACATCTCCGCTGACCTTTTACATAAATTGGCAGACTCATTTCACATAAAGCAATGTAAACATCAAACATCTTGTATGATATAGGTTAGGATTAACTAAAAAACATCTTTACTTCTACATCAGGTAAATATATCGTATAGACACAGCCCGCAGTGGTGGATAACGGTAATGCATGTCCTCCACCCTGCAAACTCAGTGTCTATCTTGTAAAAGTATATCGTATAGACACAGCCCGCAGTGGTGGATAACGGTAATGCATGTCCTCCACCTTGCAAACTCAGTGTCTATCTTGTAAAAGTGGATGAAATAGGGTGTCACCCCAAGTACCATTCAGAATCCACCCTATTGCGGGTGCAGAGCCAGGATGTTAGGTATATTTTACTATCTATATATATTTCATCCTCCGATCTCCATATTACAAAAAACAGGAAACTTAAAGAATAACAGAAAATATATAAAAAATACAATAAATGTATAAGTGAATAAAAATGAAAAAACTAAATAGACTTATATGATCTGAGACTTGGGACCAGTACCTAGTATATTTAGTACCACCCGGGTCCCTCATGGAAATTATAATTGAAATCATATACCCAAAGAGCATTTCCAACTTTAAGGTGCTCCTTCACGTGATTAATACCCACGTGCATTAGCCTCCCTGTGTTATCTTAGGTGGTGTATTCTCTCACTCCCACCCAGATATTGCTTAGTATACTATTCCACTGTGGTGTCCAAATCCCAGGCCTCTCATCTCATTCTAGGGAACTAAAGAACCGGAAGGATTGGGGTGCATGATAACGACCCAGAATGTGGGATATATTTAAAACAAGAAACATATACATGGAATCCCCATATACGATATTTACTGAAAAAGGAAGGATAACATGGGGGGATAACTCAGGGCTCATACAAGTGCATGGGAACAATATCCTGTTGCATACAGAATCCACCTAATACCACAAACCTAGTATGGCATGCATCTGTACCCCATATTTGTGGGGTGTATGATTATGTACAGCCTGTGTGGCACCCCCATAAACCTTATATCTACTATATTTCTATCACTATCCCCTACTTAGCTGTTGTTCCATAGCACATATATACAAAGGCAACAAAATAGTTAATATAGTTTCTTGTTGCTATAGTCCTCTCTTAGTTTTATTAAACAACTGACAGATGCAGGCGGGGACCTGTGCCAAAAAGGACACAGGGGAACTATCTCCTACTATGAGTGGATTTACGGATTAGCTATAAAACAGTTGAGGTCTATGTCCAGATTTAACCCTTTGGGGGCAATAGACCCCAACCGATATATCCACTCTGTCTCATTCCTGGAGACTAATGTTTCTTTGTTGCCCCCTCTCCAGTGGGTTTTCACCTGATCAATACCATAAAAAATAAGGCCACTGGGATCTTTTTGATGGAACTCGGCAAAGTGCCGTGATAGATGATGCTTCGGAAACCCTTTTTTAATATTTTTGATATGTTCCCGTATCCTGACATAGAGTGGGCGGGTGGTTCTCCCCACGTACTGTAGATGGCAGGGGCACTCAATGATGTAGGTGACATGAGTGCTATGACAGGTTATCAACTCCTTAATCTGATATTCTTTGTGGTCTACAGTTGACTTGAACTTTTCCTTTTTCCTAGGTTGGGGTTTGCTGACTCTACATGGTAGACATCTGCGGCATCTGAAGAACCCTTTCATATTGGGTATAATTTGAGTATGTTTGGGGGGGTCAATAACATTATGTACAAGATGGTTGCGAAGGGTAGGTGCTTTCCTGTACACAAACTTCGGTTTGGTGGGGAGGATTTTTGCTAATATTCGGTCCTCTTTCAGGATGGGCCAGTATTTCTTAATGATCCGTTCAACATCCTTGTATTGGTTGTTGAACCCTGTAATGAAGGTCATCTCCATCTGGTCATTCCTGGACCTGATGTTCTTCTGAAGTAGTTGGTTCCTATCCATGTTCTTGATCTCCTGTTTCAATTTATTCAGATTTTCTTGTGGATATCCTTTCTCCTGGAACCGCTCAATCAAGACATCTGCCTGAACCTCAAAATCCTCCAATGTATTGCAGTTTCTCCTTATCCTTAGTAGTTGGCCTTTTGGAATGTTGGATTTCCACTTCGGATGGTGACAGCTTGAGGTGGGTATGTACCCGTTACGATCTGTGCTTTTAAAGAAAGTGCGGGTGTTAAGGGAATCACCTGCTTTGAAGATTTCCAAATCCAAGTAGTCAATCGCATGCAGGTTCCATTTACCCGTAAACGTGATGCCGTACCTATTTCCGTTCAGCCCCTCAAGGAATTTCTCAAAGCTGTCCGTGGTGCCATCCCATAAGATGATTAAATCATCAATATACCTACGATACATTTTAATTTGAGGGATATTTTTGTTGTAAATATATTCCTCCTCCCACATGTTCATGAACAGGTTTGCAACGCTTGGTGCATATCGTGCCCCCATTGCAACACCTTTGGTTTGTACAAAATATTCCTTGTTGTACCAAAAGTAGTTGCACTCCATTGCCATTTTCAGGCCTTCCACAATATAATTGATCTGTCCCTGTCTCATTCCTGTGTTCTCAAATAGAGCCTTTTCTACTGCAAGCAATCCATCTGGTTGCTCAATGCTTGTGTACAGTGAATTGACATCTATTGTTGCCAATACCCAATTTTCTGTACCTTTTATACCTTGGAGTTCTTCGATGAGTTGTAAACTATCCCGCAGATATGATTTCCCTTGCTGTACCAGAGGTTTCAGATATTTATCCAGATATTCCCCTAATCTGGAGAAGGTTGAATTTATGCCACTGATAATAGGTCTTCCAGGTGGTTTATTCAGACTTTTGTGAATCTTTGGTGTGTAATATATCACAGGGGTCTTTGTAGAGTTAGAGTATAAATATTCAGCTTCTCTAGCATTCAGAATCCCCATATCCTTTCCTTTAGTGATGTACTTCTTTAGTTGTTTCTCATATTTTCTCTTTGGATTTGTTCTGAGTCTTTTATATGTGTTTTCCACATTTAGTAGGTTGCCCATCTCTTCTTGGTAGTCTTTTTTGTCCAAGATGACCAGTCCACCTCCTTTGTCGGCCGGCCTTATAACTACCTCATGCCGTTTCCCTAACTCTTTGATAGTCCTCCAGATATTTTTCCTCTTTCTTTCCTTCCTTTTCAGATTTCTTAAGTCCTCTTCTACCATTTTCTTAAATGCAGTCAAACATTGACTTCCTGGGGTTTTAGGGTTGTAGATAGAATTATTCTTCAAGTTAGTTTGGATATATTCTGGAATATCCTTAATGCTGGTTTCTGTGTTTATGGCAAAGTGTTTTTTCAAATTAAGTTTCCTCATGAATTTTTGGAGATCAATATAGGCCTCGAATTTATCCAGGGCCTTGTCCGGTGCAAATTTTAGGCCCAGATCGAGCACCTGTAGTTCTTCCGCTGTAAATGTTACACTGCTTAAGTTATAGATCCCTTTTCCTAGTACACCCTTCTTCTTTTTCTTCCTGCCTCCTCTGCATCCTCTTGTCTGCCTCTTCTTGCCGGGTTTATTCGCATCTCTTCTATATTTCTTCTCTGACCATATTCTTGTTCGTGGTTGGGGTTCCTCCTCTCCCCATACCCTCGGCTTATGGTTGGGGTTCGTTCTTCTCCAGTTCCCCATTGGTCCTCTCTCTGTATATAGCCTCTGTTGGTATTCCTTCCCCTCCATCCATATGCCCTGTAAGGAGGGCGGGTCTTCCATCTTCCTGGAGGTCTGTTTCTCTGTCCTCCGTGAAAATCCCTCTCCTCCCTAAAGTCACTTCTATAGGGGGGGTGTGATTCATGTTGGTATCTTAGGGGTGAGAACCTGTTATGTGTAGGTACACCATATCTCACATTACTTGGTGTCCTATATTCATGGGGTCTTTGATGGCTGACCCTTCTGTGGTTAGATCTATCTGGATCCCTATTAAAAGGTCTAGATCTGCTACGGTTCTAGATGTTTGATGTTTACATTGCTTTATGTGAAATGAGTCTGCCAATTTATGTAAAAGGTCAGCGGAGATGTGTGGGTCGGCATTAAATAGTAAAAACATCTCGACATATGCCCACAGGGATCTGATTTGGGCACCGCCCAATGGGGACGTATGGGAGGGGGAGCCACGGGATTGAAAATCCAATCAAAATCCCTGTAGAGACGGGATAGGGGAGGATCCAGCATGTCCGCCTGCCTTATAACCTGTGAGGTGTAGTAAGATGGCGCCGCCTTTGAAAACGTCGATGACGAAACGCGTAAGGCGGGGCTACGCACTTACGTCATTTCCGGGTACGGAGCGAGAGAGCCTGGAACGCAGCTGAACCGCACGCCGCACGCTGCGGGACATACTTCCTGGCTCTCGGCTTCACCCATAGTGTAGTACGCTGTGTATTTTTCCCCGAGAGGGGAGTTTTTATGGTTTTATGGTAATAAAGATTTTTTATCATACTACACTATGAGGTGGCATCTCTTTCCTTGAGGGCTTAGTTGCTGATCCCCATCCGGGATATCGTATGAAATGGTAATCCGGAACTCCTGGGAGAGAGGCCATTCCACCGCAGCACCACGGGATACCGAATAAGAGGACGGTTCTGGGATCCTAGATTGTCTATCACCCCTGCAGGGGTAGTGGAAGCTGGTGAGTGGGGAGCCAAAGGGGAGCACAGAAGTCACGGATCTACCTCTGTGGGCACCAAAAGTCACTAAGCTGTTGGAACTTTTTTGCTGCCATTCAAAATTGGAATGCACTATTTGAGACAGACTCTTTCTCTCTCTTTTTTGCTTAATTTGAAATTTTGATGTCATCTAGAGTCTTGCTGGACTTGATTGCACATATTGCACTTTATTGAACATTTATAAGTTGGATTGTTGGGTACATATACACGTATGTGTGGGATTGCACTGTCATACTGCATTGTTATACACTTGTTTTTGCACTGGTCATTTAGAGTCTTGTTGGACTTGATTGCACTATACTGCACTGTATTGCAGATTTAAAAGTAGGAGTGTACGGTCAAATATATATGTAGGTGCAGTATTGCACTGTCATATTACATATATTGCACTGTCATATGCTCATTCTTGCACTGGTCTACATACACATGCCACGAATTTTGCATATATAGAAGTTGGTATTTTTAATTAGCTGCATAGCAGCAGCACTGTAGTAGTTTTCTTCTTTTTTTAAAACTAAGGTTTGCCAACACGTACACGTATACTTCCACAAATAATTTTTTATGATCTATTATGAGTTTCACCCACTAAGGATTTCACAGTTCTCATCGTTTGGGTTTGGATCACTATTTATTTATATAGTCACTGTTTATGTCATTGAAATTTGTATAGCCCACAAGGGAGCGCCATATCCCCATTAACCATTCATTACATGTTAGTTCTCTTTGAGGGCTCAACTTGGGGAGGCAGCATACCTTCTATTCTCTTTCCTTTGTCCCATCTCTCCCCCCTCCCTTTATCTTATCTTCTTCCCCCCCCCCCTCCCCCCCCCCCTTTCTCCTATTTCTGCTTTATGTCCTAAGCGCATAGTTTTTGTGGTTTGATTTTTACACCACCCTAGGGTGGGATTATACTTTTGCAGCTATGGACATCTTTGGATATATGACCAATAGAAATATAGATCTAGGGGGCGTGTTTAGTCAGGAACAGGTTACCAACACGCAGGATATGCATAGCCTTATGAGGCAGCTTAGACATGCTATGGAGAAGCAGCTGAGAGTATGGTGGGACATTGCCACCTTAGATATGTACATCAGGGAGAAAATGACCCCTAGAAGACTTAGGTGGGACTTACATCCAAATGATAACATTGATGATGGAGACCTTATGGGTGACTGGTACTCTCTCTTTAACAAATGTGAGGGGGAGGTGCTTCGGAACATTGTTAAGAGAAGACAATTTAAATTAAGGGGCATAGAAGCTAATATTACAGAGATCAAAAATATGCTAGTACCCTTCTCTAACCAAAGGGAATACAAGGACAAAGAAAAGGAACTCCAGGAAATCATCAAAAAATATGATGGGGAGATCCAAGCAAAAAAACAAAAGAAATATAAGAGGGATGTCCTTGATTATAGGAATGGGAAAGTATACAAGTGGCAATCCAACATGAGAGATCAAAATGAGGATGTGGATGACACCAGTACTGATGAGAGTCCAGAGGAACCCCCTGGGGACCGGACGATGGACTGGATGGGTGACTATTCACAATTCCCATCCCCAGAGCGTCCCAACGGTGGGAACCGTAGCAGATCTAGACCTTTTAATAGGGATCCAGATAGATCTAACCACAGAAGGGTCAGCCATCAAAGACCCCATGAATATAGGACACCAAGTAATGTGAGATATGGTGTACCTACACATAACAGGTTCTCACCCCTAAGATACCAACATGAATCACACCCCCCCTATAGAAGTGACTTTAGGGAGGAGAGGGATTTTCACGGAGGACAGAGAAACAGACCTCCAGGAAGATGGAAGACCCGCCCTCCTTACAGGGCATATGGATGGAGGGGAAGGAATACCAACAGAGGCTATATACAGAGAGAGGACCAATGGGGAACTGGAGAAGAACGAACCCCAACCATAAGCCGAGGGTATGGGGAGAGGAGGAACCCCAACCACGAACAAGAATATGGTCAGAGAAGAAATATAGAAGAGATGCGAATAAACCCGGCAAGAAGAGGCAGACAAGAGGATGCAGAGGAGGCAGGAAGAAAAAGAAGAAGGGTGTACTAGGAAAAGGGATCTATAACTTAAGCAGTGTAACATTTACAGCGGAAGAACTACAGGTGCTCGATCTGGGCCTAAAATTTGCACCGGACAAGGCCCTGGATAAATTCGAGGCCTATATTGATCTCCAAAAATTCATGAGGAAACTTAATTTGAAAAAACACTTTGCCATAAACACAGAAACCAGCATTAAGGATATTCCAGAATATATCCAAACTAACTTGAAGAATAATTCTATCTACAACCCTAAAACCCCAGGAAGTCAATGTTTGACTGCATTTAAGAAAATGGTAGAAGAGGACTTAAGAAATCTGAAAAGGAAGGAAAGAAAGAGGAAAAATATCTGGAGGACTATCAAAGAGTTAGGGAAACGGCATGAGGTAGTTATAAGGCCGGCCGACAAAGGAGGTGGACTGGTCATCTTGGACAAAAAAGACTACCAAGAAGAGATGGGCAACCTACTAAATGTGGAAAACACATATAAAAGACTCAGAACAAATCCAAAGAGAAAATATGAGAAACAACTAAAGAAGTACATCACTAAAGGAAAGGATATGGGGATTCTGAATGCTAGAGAAGCTGAATATTTATACTCTAACTCTACAAAGACCCCTGTGATATATTACACACCAAAGATTCACAAAAGTCTGAATAAACCACCTGGAAGACCTATTATCAGTGGCATAAATTCAACCTTCTCCAGATTAGGGGAATATCTGGATAAATATCTGAAACCTCTGGTACAGCAAGGGAAATCATATCTGCGGGATAGTTTACAACTCATCGAAGAACTCCAAGGTATAAAAGGTACAGAAAATTGGGTATTGGCAACAATAGATGTCAATTCACTGTACACAAGCATTGAGCAACCAGATGGATTGCTTGCAGTAGAAAAGGCTCTATTTGAGAACACAGGAATGAGACAGGGACAGATCAATTATATTGTGGAAGGCCTGAAAATGGCAATGGAGTGCAACTACTTTTGGTACAACAAGGAATATTTTGTACAAACCAAAGGTGTTGCAATGGGGGCACGATATGCACCAAGCGTTGCAAACCTGTTCATGAACATGTGGGAGGAGGAATATATTTACAACAAAAATATCCCTCAAATTAAAATGTATCGTAGGTATATTGATGATTTAATCATCTTATGGGATGGCACCACGGACAGCTTTGAGAAATTCCTTGAGGGGCTGAACGGAAATAGGTACGGCATCACGTTTACGGGTAAATGGAACCTGCATGCGATTGACTACTTGGATTTGGAAATCTTCAAAGCAGGTGATTCCCTTAACACCCGCACTTTCTTTAAAAGCACAGATCGTAACGGGTACATACCCACCTCAAGCTGTCACCATCCGAAGTGGAAATCCAACATTCCAAAAGGCCAACTACTAAGGATAAGGAGAAACTGCAATACATTGGAGGATTTTGAGGTTCAGGCAGATGTCTTGATTGAGCGGTTCCAGGAGAAAGGATATCCACAAGAAAATCTGAATAAATTGAAACAGGAGATCAAGAACATGGATAGGAACCAACTACTTCAGAAGAACATCAGGTCCAGGAATGACCAGATGGAGATGACCTTCATTACAGGGTTCAACAACCAATACAAGGATGTTGAACGGATCATTAAGAAATACTGGCCCATCCTGAAAGAGGACCGAATATTAGCAAAAATCCTCCCCACCAAACCGAAGTTTGTGTACAGGAAAGCACCTACCCTTCGCAACCATCTTGTACATAATGTTATTGACCCCCCCAAACATACTCAAATTATACCCAATATGAAAGGGTTCTTCAGATGCCGCAGATGTCTACCATGTAGAGTCAGCAAACCCCAACCTAGGAAAAAGGAAAAGTTCAAGTCAACTGTAGACCACAAAGAATATCAGATTAAGGAGTTGATAACCTGTCATAGCACTCATGTCACCTACATCATTGAGTGCCCCTGCCATCTACAGTACGTGGGGAGAACCACCCGCCCACTCTATGTCAGGATACGGGAACATATCAAAAATATTAAAAAAGGGTTTCCGAAGCATCATCTATCACGGCACTTTGCCGAGTTCCATCAAAAAGATCCCAGTGGCCTTATTTTTTATGGTATTGATCAGGTGAAAACCCACTGGAGAGGGGGCAACAAAGAAACATTAGTCTCCAGGAATGAGACAGAGTGGATATATCGGTTGGGGTCTATTGCCCCCAAAGGGTTAAATCTGGACATAGACCTCAACTGTTTTATAGCTAATCCGTAAATCCACTCATAGTAGGAGATAGTTCCCCTGTGTCCTTTTTGGCACAGGTCCCCGCCTGCATCTGTCAGTTGTTTAATAAAACTAAGAGAGGACTATAGCAACAAGAAACTATATTAACTATTTTGTTGCCTTTGTATATATGTGCTATGGAACAACAGCTAAGTAGGGGATAGTGATAGAAATATAGTAGATATAAGGTTTATGGGGGTGCCACACAGGCTGTACATAATCATACACCCCACAAATATGGGGTACAGATGCATGCCATACTAGGTTTGTGGTATTAGGTGGATTCTGTATGCAACAGGATATTGTTCCCATGCACTTGTATGAGCCCTGAGTTATCCCCCCATGTTATCCTTCCTTTTTCAGTAAATATCGTATATGGGGATTCCATGTATATGTTTCTTGTTTTAAATATATCCCACATTCTGGGTCGTTATCATGCACCCCAATCCTTCCGGTTCTTTAGTTCCCTAGAATGAGATGAGAGGCCTGGGATTTGGACACCACAGTGGAATAGTATACTAAGCAATATCTGGGTGGGAGTGAGAGAATACACCACCTAAGATAACACAGGGAGGCTAATGCACGTGGGTATTAATCACGTGAAGGAGCACCTTAAAGTTGGAAATGCTCTTTGGGTATATGATTTCAATTATAATTTCCATGAGGGACCCGGGTGGTACTAAATATACTAGGTACTGGTCCCAAGTCTCAGATCATATAAGTCTATTTAGTTTTTTCATTTTTATTCACTTATACATTTATTGTATTTTTTATATATTTTCTGTTATTCTTTAAGTTTCCTGTTTTTTGTAATATGGAGATCGGAGGATGAAATATATATAGATAGTAAAATATACCTAACATCCTGGCTCTGCACCCGCAATAGGGTGGATTCTGAATGGTACTTGGGGTGACACCCTATTTCATCCACTTTTACAAGATAGACACTGAGTTTGCAAGGTGGAGGACATGCATTACCGTTATCCACCACTGCGGGCTGTGTCTATACGATATACTTTTACAAGATAGACACTGAGTTTGCAGGGTGGAGGACATGCATTACCGTTATCCACCACTGCGGGCTGTGTCTATACGATATATTTACCTGATGTAGAAGTAAAGATGTTTTTTAGTTAATCCTAACCTATATCATACAAGATGTTTGATGTTTACATTGCTTTATGTGAAATGAGTCTGCCAATTTATGTAAAAGGTCAGCGGAGATGTGTGGGTCGGCATTAAATAGTAAAAACATCTCGACATATGCCCACAGGGATCTGATTTGGGCACCGCCCAATGGGGACGTATGGGAGGGGGAGCCACGGGATTGAAAATCCAATCAAAATCCCTGTAGAGACGGGATAGGGGAGGATCCAGCATGTCCGCCTGCCTTATAACCTGTGAGGTGTAGTAAGATGGCGCCGCCTTTGAAAACGTCGATGACGAAACGCGTAAGGCGGGGCTACGCACTTACGTCATTTCCGGGTACGGAGCGAGAGAGCCTGGAACGCAGCTGAACCGCACGCCGCACGCTGCGGGACATACTTCCTGGCTCTCGGCTTCACCCATAGTGTAGTACGCTGTGTATTTTTCCCCGAGAGGGGAGTTTTTATGGTTTTATGGTAATAAAGATTTTTTATCATACTACACTATGAGGTGGCATCTCTTTCCTTGA
This sequence comes from Aquarana catesbeiana, assembly GCF_042186555.1. Classification (NCBI taxonomy): domain Eukaryota; kingdom Metazoa; phylum Chordata; class Amphibia; order Anura; family Ranidae; genus Aquarana; species Aquarana catesbeiana. The sequence goes on from NC_133335.1 coordinate 153,055,996, forward strand.
GGGCTTAGTTGCTGATCCCCATCCGGGATATCGTATGAAATGGTAATCCGGAACTCCTGGGAGAGAGGCCATTCCACCGCAGCACCACGGGATACCGAATAAGAGGACGGTTCTGGGATCCTAGATTGTCTATCACCCCTGCAGGGGTAGTGGAAGCTGGTGAGTGGGGAGCCAAAGGGGAGCACAGAAGTCACGGATCTACCTCTGTGGGCACCAAAAGTCACTAAGCTGTTGGAACTTTTTTGCTGCCATTCAAAATTGGAATGCACTATTTGAGACAGACTCTTTCTCTCTCTTTTTTGCTTAATTTGAAATTTTGATGTCATCTAGAGTCTTGCTGGACTTGATTGCACATATTGCACTTTATTGAACATTTATAAGTTGGATTGTTGGGTACATATACACGTATGTGTGGGATTGCACTGTCATACTGCATTGTTATACACTTGTTTTTGCACTGGTCATTTAGAGTCTTGTTGGACTTGATTGCACTATACTGCACTGTATTGCAGATTTAAAAGTAGGAGTGTACGGTCAAATATATATGTAGGTGCAGTATTGCACTGTCATATTACATATATTGCACTGTCATATGCTCATTCTTGCACTGGTCTACATACACATGCCACGAATTTTGCATATATAGAAGTTGGTATTTTTAATTAGCTGCATAGCAGCAGCACTGTAGTAGTTTTCTTCTTTTTTTAAAACTAAGGTTTGCCAACACGTACACGTATACTTCCACAAATAATTTTTTATGATCTATTATGAGTTTCACCCACTAAGGATTTCACAGTTCTCATCGTTTGGGTTTGGATCACTATTTATTTATATAGTCACTGTTTATGTCATTGAAATTTGTATAGCCCACAAGGGAGCGCCATATCCCCATTAACCATTCATTACAATGTCATGGACATACTACTTCCAGACCTGCAACAGGGCTCAGGCGCATCCCCGCCAACAGGTTCCCAGTAACGAACAGGTGTGCACCAATGCGCATGTGCCGATCGCGGAGATCGCACGCACAGTGACGCGGCTTTGGCGCCCAGTGGCCTTTAAGAGGGGCTTCCACCATTCAGCTCTTGCTGTTTGATCTGCAGCTTCACCTGTGACCTGTTCCTGTAATCAGCATCCAATCACCTGACCTGGCTCTCTGACCATGCTGCTGTCTCCAATCCTGAACCTTGGCTGTCCCTGACTCTGATTCTGTTTACCTGCCTGCCTGATCTCCTGTTACCAGAAACCAGCCTGAACTTGACTATTCCTTGCCTGCCGATTTCTGTTGAACTGATCCACTGTGTATGACCCGGCTTGTCTGACCTTGCTTCTGCCTGCTGTGTGCACCCTGCTGACCTGCATCCTGCTGACCTGCATCCAGCTTACCTGCTGACCTGCATCCAGCTTACCTGCACCCTGCTGACCTGCATCCAGCTCACCTGCACCCTGCTGACCTGCATCCAGTTTACCTGCATCCTGCTGACCTGCATCCAGCTTACCTGCAGCCTGCTGACTTGTATCCAGCTTACCTGCATCCGGCACTCCAGCCAGTTCCAGTGTCTCCCAGTGGACATCATCTCCAGTTCCAGAGAATCCCCCAGGCACTCATACTCCGCTGTGCTCCTACGGTCACTGTCCTCAACTCCAGTGATCTGGGAACCAGGGCTGTACGAGAGGTCTCCCTCTGCACGTCAGGCTCACATACGAGGTACGTGTCATATGGACTCCTCAGGCCACCAATTTTGATGTAAAATAATTGATGTGTGCCCTGGGGGTCCAAGGCTTCGCCAATTTCTGATGTTTCTCCAGCGTTGCCTCCCTCTTTGTTTTTTTCTGAGCCCTTAATAAAGGATTTTTTGTTTCAATTATACTTGCCTATGTGTGTTTTCCTTCAAAAAGGACAGTTTGTTTGTGAGGATTCAGGTACATTTCAAAAATACAATGTGAAATTAACAAGGGACACCAACACCAAGCAACCTTCTTGAGATTAAATAATATAAGATATCAATGGTGTTGTGGTAACTTGACACAAAACACACACAAAAATATTATGGAGTAAAACTAAAAATAAAATAAAACAAAGATCAGCCTTGAAAAAAATACAAACCCAAAAAAAAAAAAAAAAAAACAGCCTTTAAAAAAAAATAAAACAAAAAAGAAATTTTGGCAGATGTGAAAAATCAAAATATATTGAGTGAATTGCGATAAATAATAAAGAAAGAAGTTTGTGAGAAGTCTGTGTGAATATGAGCAGCAAAACTACTTCATTCTTCTCACATTATAAAGATGAAGAGAGTGCGCTGTATTAAACCATTTTTTACATTGCAGCGTGACAAAAGTGCTGTATCCATTGCGAGCGCTAATTTTACCAGACCGAGCTGTTCCGTCTCGGAATTTCTTCTGAGCATGCGTGGCACTTTGTGCGTCGGAACTGGCCACACACGGTCAGAATTGACGCGATCGGATTTTGTTGTTGGAAAATTTTATAGCCTGCTCTCAAACTTTGTGTGTCGGAAAATGTCCGATGGAGCCCACACACGGTCGGAATGTCCGACAACACGCTCCGATCGGACATTTTCCATCGGAAAATCCGACCGTGTGTACAGGGCATAAGCCTTCTCATGTTTCTCTATAACAGTAACAACAAAGTTAGTAAAGATAAGCTACAATACTGCCAAGAGAAAGTGATCTTCCTGGGTCACTGCATTTCACATGGAATCTGTCACCTAACCCCAGATCGAGTTAAAACTATACAAAACTTTGAAAAGCCAAGAAATTTACGGCAACTACGTGCCTTCCTGGGGTTAGTGGGATATTGTAGGGACTGGATTCCAAAAGCATCAGAACTTATGGCTCCTCTATATGAGGCTACCACTAGAAACCCTTTCAAACTCACATAGGACAATGAATTGCAGATGAAGGAGCTTATTAAAATTTTGTCTGAAGCTCCCGCCATTGGACTTCCTGACTATACTAAGACTTTCTTGTTGTTCTGTCATGAAGTCAATGGATTTGCTGCAAGTGTACTCATCCAGCTACATGGAGACAAACAGAGGCCTGTGATGTATGTATCAGCCTCATTAGACCCTGTCATCAAAGGCTCCCCCAGTTGTATGCGAGCCATAGCAGCCTGCATTTTGCTGCTAGACAAAGTAACTGAGCTTGTACTAGATTCTGCTCTGATCCTGTATGTGCCACATGCAGTACAGGAAATCATGAATCAAGTAAATACCAGACATGTGTCTGTCATTAGATTTGACAAGTACCAGTCTGCTCTTTTTGCTCCATCGAATTTAACAAACGATGTGTTACTTTAAATCCGGCTTCATTACTTCCTATAATTGACGAGGAAGATGCAACAAATGGTACTGATGTAAAACCTGAGAGTTTTTCTCATGAATGTATGGCTCTGATGGAGGTAGAAAGGGCCTCTGTCACACCAGCAAAAGATGAGCCTTTATCAGATTGTGACACACACTTATTCATAGATGGTTCCAGATTTTACACTGATGATGGTCAGCCACACACGGGGTTTGCTGTAACCACTACATACACCATTTTACATCAGGAAGCATTGACACCCCAGATGTCAGCACAGGAAGCGGAGTTGTGTGCTGTAGTCAAAGCATGTCATCTCCTAGAGAATCAAAGGGGAGACGTTTACACTGACAGCAGATATGCGTTTGGAATAGCCCACGATTTTGGGCCTATCTGGAAAGCACAGAACTTTCTGACTAGTGCAGGGAAGCCAGTGAGACATGCAAAACTCATAGAGCGGCTATTTGAGGCTTTTCAGAAACCAGCAGAAGTTGCCATCTTGAAGGTAAAAGGGCATGCAAGGGGCAATGACAAGACAGACAGAGGAAATGCTTTAGCGGACCAAGCAGCAAAGGATGCTGCCCTTATTGCATTTGGAGTCACACCCACTGTAGGGGTCGCCCAGGTAGCGGGGACAGATTCCCCTCATCAAGAGCAGTGGGATGTAGAAACTCTAATTCAGTTGCAGAACCAGGCCCCTGATGAAGAGAAGGATAAGTGGATCAAATGTAATGCTACCCAAAATCAGCAGGGCCTGGCACATGGCGTCAGTCATCTTGCTAAGGGCGTGATGGTGACTGCTATTGGATAGCACCTGGATTTAGTGCATTTGCAGCCAGGTTTTGTGCTTCATGTCTCACTTGTGCTCTGTACTATGCAGGGAGGCCTGTCCATGTTCCCCAAAAGCATTCTCCTAAGCCAGATTTCCCTTTCCAAAGAATTCAAATGGACTACATTCAGATGCCCAGAATAGGCACCTATAAGTTCGCTTTAGTGTGTGTTGACATGTTCTCAGGTTGGCCCAAGTGCTGGCCAGTAGCTAAAGCAAATGCAAAAACAACAGCAAAGAACATTTTTAATGAAATATGGATATTTCCATATTGTAGATATGGAGTTCCTGAAACTATTGAGAGTGACAGAGGAACCCACTTTACTGGGGAAGTAATGAAAGAGGTAATGGAAGCCCTTCACATACAACAAGCTTTCCATACATCTTATCATCCACAAAGTAGTAAAGTTGAGAGACTTAATGGAATTTTGAAAAACAGATGTGCAAAAATTAAAGCAGATACAGGAAAAGGATGGGTGAAAGCTTTGCCATTAGCCCTATATTCTGTATGAACTACCCCTAAACAACCACATGGGCTGTCCCCCTATGAGATTTTATTTGGAGGGCCACCCAAAACAGGGCTATATTTTCCCTAACAGTTACAGGCTTCTCACTCTAGTCTGATAGAATATGTTCAGATTTTGCAAATAATATTGAGTAAAATATATGAAGGTGTTTATAAATCTATCCCCAACCCAGATTCTGTTTCAGGTATTCACAGAATCCAAACAGGTGACTGGGTAGTGGTCAAGCGACATGTCAGAAAGCCGCTAGAACCAAAATTTAACGGACCACATTTGGTGTTTTTGACAACGGGTTCCGCTGTCAAGTTGGAAGGCAAGCCCACCTGGATTCACGCGAGTCACTGAAAGAAAATCCTGAAGTGATATCCTTTGAAAAAATGATGATGTTTCTTTTCTTTTTGTTGTTTGTGAGAACTGAGACATGGAAATATAACCCTTTCATCCAAATGTTAAAATTGTATGCAACCCATAACAACGCTAGTAACTGCTGGGTGTGTTCTCACTTACATCCCCAAACAGGAACAATACCCATGATAGCAATGCCTCTCAAATTCACTGATCTAAACAGGACCGGGATAAATGGCTCATACATAGTCTCCACAGCTAATGAGCACAGATCAGTAACTTTGATGGTTTCAAAACAGATAAACACTCCACAGATTTGTTTAAACATTACATGCCTGTTTAACACTAAATTAACACGGTTGGGCAATTCAGATTACACCGGAGCAACAATTACAGTTTATGGAGGAAACTATGGTCAATATCATTATATCCCAGATCCAGAACTAAATAGAACCCTCTATAGTACAAATTGCTCACAGTTCCCAATATGTGAAAATATCGGTTACCTAAGATTCCATGCTATTGCTTCCAGTTTTTTAGGAGCAGGCATACCATCCATACGTAGAGGGTTATATTATATATGTGGAAATAAAGCTTAGGCCTGGCTTCCTATTAATGTTACAGGTACATGTTATATTGGGAAGTTAGCACCTGCTTTGGCCGTTCGCAAAGATACAGTGCGACCAGATCAAAGTCCAGAATACCCTTTAGTGTTCAAAAGAGAGCTGTTCACTGAAGGCGACATGGCATGGTCATGGTTCCCTTCCTGGACAGGATGGGGAATTGAAGCAATGAAAAGAATAAATAATTACACTAGAATTAGTAGATGAGATTATTAACCTTACTACCACTGATATAGGTTTATTAAGTGAAGAAATGGCTCAGCTTAAAAAAGTAGTATTAGAGCACAGATTAACGCTAAATTATCTCACTGCAGCTCAAGGTGGGATGTGTAAGGTATTTCGCACTGACTGTTGTATATACATTTCTGATAATGAGGACATTATTAAAGGGCATCTTGCTAAGATAAGAAAACTACAGAATAAGGCCAGAGATATTGCTAAAGATGAATGGAACCCCTTTCAGGGTTTAGGAGGTTTTGGTGACTTTTTATATGGCATAGCAACATGGTTACAGAAACTAGGCGCTTACATTGTGATGTTCCTATTTCTCATATTTGTTATTTACTTCCTCATCAGGCTGTGCCTCTGTGTGACTACCCGCTGTACCAACAAATGTACCACCAGCCCTGATGAACCCATTATTGTGAGAAAGCTAGGAGAGAGCTGAACAGGACGCCGTCTCTCTGCGCCAATGTAACAAGAGTTACCAGCAATCGGCTGAATGTAATGCGGAGAAGAATGGTGTCAAATAAACAAAAAGAGGGAAATGACATAGGCATTCACTGTACTGTTCATTTAAGCACAAGAGACTCCATTATGATCTCACTGTTGAAATGTGTTCTGTAACCTTCACCTAACACACAGACACATCTCCTACTAAACGCTCTCTACTCCCCCTCCCTTCTCAAGGTTTTACTTTTGCAATTGTTCTATTCGCTAGCTTTTAATAATATATTTCTATTTGTTAGCTTTTAATAACATATTTCTATTTGTTAGTTTTTAATAACATCTCACACCACCCCTTCCTTATCTAGGTATAAAATAACATGTAATAATACATTTTGACCCCGAACGGACATTTTAAACACAGTGATTGAGTCCTGTGAATCTGTTCCTGCAACTGCAGTATTAACTTTGTTTTAGAGTCCCAATCAGAAATCAGTCATATCAGTAACGTCCCAGCAGTTTTCCAGGAATTTATTAACAATGTCCTCCGAGTTATGTGTGGTGGTTTATGTCGATGATATCCTCATATTTTCCAAGTCCCTGGAGAGCCACCACACAAATGTCTGTCGTGTGCTTCAGAAACTAAGAGAACAATCTCTATTGTAAACTGGAGAAGTACGAGTTCCACCGTGAACAGGTAAAATTCCTGGGCTGTCATTTGAAATGTCATTTCCACTGCTGGTTTTTCGATGGACCTAGAGAAACTTTCGGCAGTCCTACAGTGGCCCCGACCTGTGGGTTTATGTCCTCTGCAGCGATTCCTGGGCTTCTCCAACTATTATCGTAAGTTTATTCACAACTTCTCATCTCTGGTCAAGGCCCTGACTGATATAACCAGAAAGGACGGTAACCCACAGAGTTGGTCTCTGGAATCCATTAAGGCCTTTGAGAGTCTCAAGGCTGCCTTTGTTTCTGCTCCTGTGTTGGCACATCCCGACCCTACGTTACCTTTTATCCTTGAGGTTGACGCTTCTGAGACTGATGTTGGCGCCCTTCTGTCTCAACGTCCTACCTTTTGAGAGCGCTATGCATCCTTGTGGCTACTTTTCCAAGAAATTGTCACCTGCAGAGTGCAACTACAAGATTGGTGACAAAGAGCTGTTGGCGATCATTTTTGCCCTGAAAGAATAGAGACTTCGCCTCGAAGGTACCACTGTGCCAGTTCTCATTCTTACTGACCAAAATAATCTCACATTCTTGTCTGAGGGTAAACGCCTCTCTCCCAGAAGGGCGCGATAAGCTCTGTTCTTGTCAAATTTCAATTACATTGTCTCATTCTTCCAAGTCGGAGTCGGTTCCAGTTCCTGTGATTCCTCCTGATCGTATTCTGGCTACGGTTTGCACCAGTCTCACTTCTCCTTTGGGTGACAAAATTCTTGCTGCTCAGGTCCATGCTCCTCCTGAGAAATCTTGTGACTGCTGCTTTGTCCCAGAGAGTCGCCGTACTGCCGTGCTCCACACTTACCATCCTCCCAAGGCAGCTGGCCACCCTGGGAAGAATCAACTCGTTTGGGCCATTTACCAACAATTATGGTGGCCTAATGTACGTGCTGATGTAACTGCCTTCATAGCTGCCTGTTCCATGTGTGCTCAGAGTAAGACTCCATGACACCTTCCAGTGGGCCTCCTACAACCCATACCCAATGGAGAGAGGCCCTGGACCCACCTGTCTATGGATTTTATTGTGGAGTTACCCAACTCCCAGGGCAACACAGTTATCCTTATGGTGGTTGACCGGTTCTCAAAAATGTCTCATTGTATTCCACTTAAGAAGTTGCCCATTTCTAAGTAACTGGCTTCCATTTTTGCTCAGGAGATCTTTCGCTTACATGGGCTACCCAAGGTGATTGTCTCGGACAGGGGTAGTCAGTTTGTGTCCCGGTTCTGGCGAGCCTTTTGTGCACAGTTGGGAATTCAGCTTGCTTTTTCCTCTGCGTATCACCCGCAGTCTAATGGGGCCACAGAATGAGCCAAGCAGTCCTTAGAGCAATTCCTACGTTGCTATATTTCTGACCATCATAACAACTGGTCAGACCTATTACCGTGGGCAGAGTTTGCTCACAACAGTGCCTTGAATTCTGCTTCCCGATTGTCCCCGTTTATGGCGAATTATGGTTTCCAACCTTCCATGTTGCCTGTCTCGTTTGTTCCGCAGAGTATTCCTGTGTTAGAGGAGCATCTCCGTGGTCTTCGTTCCACTTGGGCACAAGTCCAGGGCGCTTTGCATCATGCTAATGATAGGTACAGACTCCATGCTGACCGCAGATGCCTGCCTGCGCCTTCCTACCAGGTTGGGGACAGGGGTCTGGCTGTCATCTCGCAATTGTAAACAAAACCCTAGGGTTAACCCCGGGCTCAAAGTAAAAAAAGGTCTTTAGAAAATAACTAAAAGCAACCTCCTTCTTCGTGTTCCCTCACTGAAGTTCGCAACTCGATTTATTGGGAATTTATGTATTCTTTGCAGGATTAACCCAGTGGCTTACGCATTAGACCTTCCTTCTAATGTGCATATTTCACATGTATTTCATGTCTCCTCATTAAAACCTTTGGTCTGCAACCGCTTTACCACCTCGGTGCCACGTCGTCACCCTGTACAGGTTGAGAACCATGAGGAGTATGAAGTACAGTCCATTGTTGACTCCCATAGGTTCCATGGATGCATACAGTACCTGGTGCATTGGAAAGGGTACGGTCCGGAGGAACACTCTTGGGTCTCATCCTCGGACGTACATGCCCCTGTCCTCCTCCATGATTTCCATAGAGGTTTTCCCCTCAAGCCTGGTGGTCCTCCGAGGGGGAGGAGTCATTGAGGAGGGGGTGCTGCCAGGGCTGGCCTCAGCCCTTCCTTCTCTGAGCTGGCCGCTCAGCTGTCAGCTAATTGCCAGCTACCATCTCTCTCCACAGTTAATCAGCTGTTGATGATCCTGCTCGTCAGTCCTACCTACTTAAGCCGTTCAGTCCAGAGGAGCTCTGATTTCACCTTAGTCAACATCACAGAGACACTCTCCTGCATTCCTGTTGAAAGACTTGCTTGGCTGACATCCCTTCTGGCTCCAGATCCTGCTTGCTGTTTTACTATGCTCATCTCCGGCTCCCTGACGTTTCGCTTGTCTGACTATCCGTTCCGGTTCCTGAACTCTGGCTATGTTTTGACTACGTTTTATTCTATTTACTTTTATTATTAAACAAGTGTGATTTAACTGAACTTCTGTCTCAGTATGATTTCATGGTTTCTGACAGTTACTCACTTGCTTATATTTTGTCTCAGCAGCTGAAGTCCTCCATTTGGATCTCACAGAGAATGTTGCTGATCTTTTAAGGTTTTGACAAACTCATTTGTTTTCTCCCCAATTCCAGATCCTAAAAGTTTGGAAGGATCTAAAACTAAAGCCAAATGACTTGTGGATTGTTAAGAGACATTTATATATAAGGAAATGTTTGGAGACTCAATAGAGCATCTATTTCATGTACAGTTGTGCAAAACTTGAAGGAAAAGTCACATGAATCCACAACAGACACTGCAAAAATTACGAAATTAAAGAAATCTCTGATTTGTTTCCCTCTTTGACTCACAGTCTAGGGTACTATTTATTCAAATACTAATTGTAAGGGATATATAAAATGTAGTTTGAAAAGTAGTTTAGCCATGTTGAAGTCATATTTGTCTTTTGTACATCTTCCATTTTATGTAGAATTGTCTGTGTTTACTGTGTTGTCTGTGTTTGCCAACAATTAAGCTAGAAGGCCATTCTGGCCACAGGAGTGTACAGCCATTATTCTCTAAATATATCTTATCAATCATTTTTTTTTCACAATGAAAAGTCATTTTTAAATAAAAAAGCCACTCAGCTATTATATTCTCCACAATGGAGTTTTTGCCTCTTTGGCCAGGACTACCTCCACCTAAGCGTTGCGAGGTTCAAGTTAACGCGTTTGTAAAGGTGTTTTTTTTTTTTTTTAAAAATAACAAACATGTTATACTTACCTTCACTGTGCAGCTCGTTCTGCACAGAGTGGCCCCGAACCTCGTCTTCTGGGGTCCCTCGGCGGCTGTTTCAGCTCCTCCCCGCAAGCATTCACCACCTTAATGCGAGCTCCCTCGCACGGTGGTGAGTGCTTGCGGGCGCGCTCCCGTGATACAGCCGGCGGCTATAGCCGCTCGCTGTATCACTCGGCCCCGCCCCCCGGCGCGCCGCGTCATCGGATGTGATTGACAGCAGCGCGAGCCAATGGCTGCGCTGCTTTCAATCCATCCACTGCAGCCAATCAGCGGCCAGGGTGAGCGGAGGAACAGATGTCGGGAACGCGAAGCTGACTTTCGAGGCGTCAGGTAAGTAAAACGGGGGGCCTGGGGGCGGCGGTTCTGTCAGAAGTTTTTTCACCTTAATGCATAGAATGCATTAAGGTGAAAAAATTTTTACCTTTACAACCCCTTTAAAGGTGATAGCAGGTATGGTTAGTGATCAAAATATTGATCAAAAGAGAGGAGACTGTAAAGGAAATTTGTAAGTTCTGTATATAATTGTATTTTATTTTGTATGTATTGCACACTGCCCTCACTGTGCAAACAGCACTAATAATGTTTTCATTACATGTTTGCATTCTTTCAAGTCCAGATTAGAATTAGTCTGCTTATGTTACACCCCTTGTTACCATAAACGTACAATTGTAATAAAAATGTGATACCTACATAATCATGTGTATAAAAACCTTCAACTGAGTCATAATAAAGCAGAACAGTTATTTGGAAAGATGCGGAGTATATATTTTGTGTCTGTTCCCTACTGCAGTAGTTATTATTAATTTGGAACCACTAATCAATATGAGGATAGGAGTTGCCTATCTATAAATTCCCATGTCAGGCATCACAAGGGGCTGAAGTTGTAGGACAAAGTCGGATTGGAAGTCGTGAACCCAGCCTTAATCAATGACTATTTATAAGGATGTTAAATGGAAACCAAAAACAAACAAAAAAAAAGTGCCATTAGACACTAACTGAAGCGCTCATAATGGAATGCTGGAAGGAATTATTCATGCATATGAAGTGGCTGCAAAAAGGTTGTGAGGAATGAGCAACTGTCAACTCTTGAAATAGCAGTAAAAAGGTTGCAGAGGATTAGCAACTGTTATGGAGTTTCTCAAAAATGAAAAGCACAAATTCCAGTGAAGCCCCCCCCCTTGGTAAAGCGATGACCCTCTCTCTGATTGGCCCTCTGCTGTGGCCAATCATGGGAAAGAAAACAGTGGGCAGGAAGCTGGGCAGTGGGCGGCGAACCCAATTAGAGCTGCTCTCTCTCTATTCTCCCTTCGGCTGACAGGAGAAAGGGGAGGGGGGGTGAGCGGGGGAGAAACACAGACAGCCTGCAGCTCGCCTCTCCCAGTCACAGCGCTGCTGCCGAGTTTTCTGGCAAATGGAGCAGCAGCGCTGTGACAGGGAGAGGCGAGCTACGGGCTGCCTGTGTAAGAGAGTACTGTGCTGGGGGGGAAGCCAAAGAGGGAGCCAGGCTGTACCCGCACCACCAGAGAGACACACTGTACCCGCACCACCAGAGAGCTATGCTGTGCCTGCATCACCAGAGAGCCACGCTGTACCCACACCACCAGAGAGCCATGCTGTACCTGCACCACCAGAGAGGAAGCCATGCATTCTACTTCCTCCTCTCCTCTTCCTTTCTCCGTTGGGGCCCCTCAAGATTCTGTTCTTGGACCTCTCCTATTCTCAATCTACACCTCCTCCCTGGGTCAGTTGATTGCCTCCCATGTCTTTCAATATTATTTCTACACTGACGACACCCAAATCTATCTCTCTACTCCTCAGCTCACTCCATCAGTCTCCTCACGCATCACTAATTTACTAACAGACATATCAGTCTGGATGTCACACCACTTTCTCAAACTCAACCTGTCTAAAGCCGAGCTCTTAACATTTCCTCCCCCACGTGCCCCTTTCCCTGACTTCTCTGTCAAGATCAATGGCACAACCACCAACCCATCTCCACATGCCAGGGTGCTATGTGTTATCCTGGACTCTGAACTCTTCTTTCGGTCCCACATCCAATCACTGTCAAAACCTCTGAAACATCTCCAAAATACTCCCCTTCCTAACCAATGACACCACAAAGCTCCTAATTCAATCCCTGGTTATCTCTCGCCTCAACTACTGCAACTCCCTCCTCATTGGCCTACATATTCAGTCCATCATCAATGCTGCTGACAGACTCATCCACCTTCCAAGCCGCTCAGCATCTGCTACCCCTGTCTGCCAGTCCCTCCATTGGCTACCACTCACCCAACAAATTAAATTAAAAATACAAACAATAACTTACAAACGATTCACAACTTGGCCCCCAGCTACATCACTAACCTAGTCTCAAAATACAAAGCAAATTGTTCTCTTCGTTCCTCCCAAGACCTCCTGCTCTCTAGTTCCCTTGTCAACTCCTCCAATGCTAGCGTCTAGGACTTCTCCTGAGCCTTTCCCATCCTTTGGAATTCACTACCCCAATCTGTCCAACTATCTCCTACTCTATCAACTTTTAGGCAATCCCTGAAAACTTTTCTCTTCACAGAAGCCTATCCTGTCTCCACCTAACTACTGTACTTTCATTTTCTCCATCAGCTCATCCACCACAGTTATTACCTTTTTGTATCACTTGACCCTCCCTTTTGGATTGTAAGCTCTAACGAGCAGGGCCCTCTGATTCCTTCTGTATTGAATTGTATTGTAACTGTACTGTTTGCACTTACATTGTAAAGCACTGTGCAAACTGTTGGCGCTATATAAATCCTGTATAATAATAATAATAATTTTCTACATCACAAATGCTGCAGTGATATCTTACCTGCATCATTGCTATTTCGTTAGTCATGAGACCATAACGCACAACAATATTACATTCTGGGATATCAAGGCCCTCCTCCCCAATGCTGGTCGAAATGAGCAGATTTAGCGAGCCTTTATCAAAATTTTTAATGACATCCTGTTGCTGATTCTGTGAACACAGATATTGAATACAAAGTATTACTTGAACCAAAAGCAATTTAAAAATTGATTTACTATAGGAGTTAAAATGTTTTAATTGCAAAGCAATATCAGCATGAAGACGCTGGAATAACACATTACCATGATGATCTGATTACATTGCTATGATGATGCCATATCACTATAGGTAAAAACGCTACAGCACTAGTCAATGGGGTCCATTTATAAAAAAAATATGTTGTGCGAATGTCTTAATCACACAGCTGTCATGAATAATCACCATAATTGATTTACTATGTTTACTCCTTGCGATGGTCAACTCCATCTAGTGGCCATAATGCTGTATTATCCAAATTGGTGTAGTTCAGGAAAATGCTGCAATATTACTATTAAATGAAGCTGAATATCATATGATGTAAACATACTGCACAATATCAGTGAATGTTTTTTATAAATGGACCCATGTCTTTTTTGGACTAAGGCAACGTCTCAGTCCTGTTCTCCTTAATCGTACAGTTAGGACTGCTAATGTTATTTTTATTTTTCCTGTAATTGTTAAGGGAGCAATGCAGTCAGTTTCTGCTAGCAGACATAACTACTTCAATACCTGTGTCATGTGCTTGGTCTGATTGCTGAAGCCAGCTCCAGTTAGTGGTGCACTCTTTATATTCCGTTCCTTGAGAGTGGAATTGCTAGTGATCCAGTTGTGCAAGGAGTGGGTACTTTGCCGAGTGCGAGTGAAGATGATCCCGCGGGAACCCTGCGAGGACTGGAAGTGCTCCTTGAGAATCTCTTCAAGCCTCTTTAGATTGGGATTTTCATTGTTCTGGTCTCTGCTCAGTTCTAGCAGGTAGTCATTGTTATCTGTAAAAGCAAAAATAAATAAATGCACCTTTTTCCAGCACATCTGTAAGCGGGTTGAAATTATGCCAGTAAGCTGCTGCTCCAGAACAGGAGGGTAAGGGTTAATGCCTTTCCCGGTTCTTTGGTTTTGGTGGGTTGTTTTTGGGTCTGAACCAACGGTCGTGTGATTTAAAAGAGGGACAGTGGTCCGAAGCAAAGAGCCCCCAGCGGAGAGCCCCCTCGAGCACAGGGACCCAGAGTCAATAAAAGACTTGAGGGAGAAAATCAGAGAACCGCACCCAGGAGGAGTGGAAGAATGTCGCTTGATACTGCCGTTGTGTAAAAGGTCATCAAGACCTGAAGTTCGCCCCCCAAAGAAATCAATACTGAAAAATGACACTTGGATCCGTTGATCATACACAGACTCTACCTTTTACAGGTACGTATGTCAGGGCAGACTGAGTTAGGATTAGGGATGTAGGAGAAATATTGTTCTTACATGTTGGATTCTGAGATGTCTTTTCTAAGTTAAAGCTTTGAAACCTTGTTCCTGGTCTGGAGTTGTTCAGGGTGTGTGGAGAGAAACAGGGATAAAGGCAAAGAGGGAGGGGAGAAAGAGAGGGGGAACAGAGAGAAGAGGAGAGGGGGGGGGAGAGAGAGGGAGAGAGAGAGAGAGAGAGAGAGAGAAAAAAAAGAGGGACTGAGGAAAAGGGAAGAGACTGTGGGGGACCCATTGGGGTGGGGGGGGGAAGAGACTGGAGAAAGAGAGAGGGTGAGAAAAAATTGAGGGGCAGAAATGGGGGGGCTAAAGAGGGGAGACAGGAGGGTGAAAGGGAGAAAGAGAGGGGGAGAAATGGGGGAGAGGAGAGGAAATGGGGGGAGAGGAAGGGGAGAAAGAGAGTCGAAAGAGAGAAAGAATAGGACGGAGGGGAAGCAAGAAATGGGGGGAAGCAAGGGGGGAAGCAAGAAAGGGAGAGGAGGTAAGAGAGGGGGAAGAAAGAAAGAAAAGGGATGACAGAGGGAGGAAAGGGAGAGAGAAGGGTGGAGCAAAAAAGAGAGGAGATTGGATAGAGAGTGTGGGGGGGGTGAGAAGAGGGGAGGGAGAAGAGGTGATGGGCAAAGCAGAAGGTGGTGGGGGAGAGACAGGGGGGGTGTTATGTGTGTAAAAGCCTTGCTCACCAATTATGCCTTCCCCCACTCAGTCTGGTTCCCTCTTAGGCAGCTATAATAGCCATTGTTTCAGATCTCCTGCCCAGCTGCTCACAGAACCCTTTCACAGCACACTGCAGGCATTGCATGCAGGTAGTTGGAGTGTGGGCAGTGTTGGGCGGAGTGTGAGATTGAATAGGTGGTGGAATGAGGGAGGTGCTGAGAACAGCAGTGACAGGATGGGATACTGACACTTACAGCCCGACTCCCAAACAGAGTCCCTGTCTGCCCATAGAAATTACTGAGGGAGTCAGAGCGAGGTAGAAGAGATACTGCACCGGCCGCCTGCACCTCCGATAAGCCATGACTCCTACCTTCTCTGGGGCCCCACTGGCAGTCGGCTCACACTTATGATAGCGCCGGCCCTGGTGTCACTCCTCTGGCGGGTGTGTCACCGGGATGCAGTCCGCACTCCCGCACCTCCATAGCAACTATGTGGCAAATGAGGTTTAGTGTTGGTAAATGTAACGTTATGCACTTGGCTGCTAAGAATACGCATGCATCATACATACAGTATATATCAATGGTGGAGAAGGATCTGGGTTTTCTGGTAGATCTTAAGCTTAATAATAACATGCAATTCCAAGCAGCGGTTTCCAAAGCGAGCAAAATTCTTTTTTGTATTAAACGAGGTATGGATTCCAGAGAGAGAGAGAGAGATCATTTTGCTCATGTACAAATCATTAATAAGACCTCATCTGGATTATGCAGTTCAGTTTTGGGCACCAGTTCTCAAAAAGGATATCGGGCAACTGGAGAAAGTGCAGAGAAGGGCAACCAAACTGATAAGAGGCATGAAGGAGCTCAGCTATGAGGAAGGATTGGAGAAACTGAATTTATTCTCTCTTGAGAAGAGGAGATTAAGTCGAATATGATCAACGTGTATAAATACATAAGTGGTCTATATAGTGTACTTGAGTGTTGAGTAATTCACTGTAACGGGGGGGTACATTAGGGGGTACTCTTTAAGTCTAGAGAAAAAGAGATTTAATCTCGCTTGGTGGCATGTTTGCCGCCGAGCTCCCCACAATGCACTGCGCGCAGCATTTGGCATAGCTGGTTGTTAAGGAGGCCGCTACGTCCCTAACAACAGAAGAGTCATCAGCAATCAACAGGCTTCCCCGCGGACAGCTGAATGAAAAAAAAGAAAACATTGCCAGCAATAGAAAAGAGTGAAAAAAAAAAAAAACGCGTGGGGGTCCACCCCATTCCATACCAGACCCTTCGTCACAGGATTTGAGTAGGGGGATATAATGTGTGCCACACAAGACCAAACATAAATTATTAAAAAATATAAGATACAGCTTTATTGATACAATTAAAACATAGAAACATTAACCACTTCAATACTGGGCACTTTCACCCCCTTTCTGCCCAGGCCAATTTCTAGCTTTTAGTGCTGTCATACTTTGAATGAAAATGCTGTACTAAAACAACATTTTTATAATTTTTTGTGACAGATAGCGCTTTCTTTTGGTGATATTTAATCAAGTTTTTTTAATTTTTGATAAACAAACGAAAAAAGACCGAAAATTAAAAAAAAAAAAAAGGAGGTTTTCTTAGTTTCTGTTACAAAATTTTGTAAATTAGCAATTTATTTCCTTCATTGATGTGCACTGACAGGCACTGATAGGCTGCACTGATGGGCACTGATGAGGTGGGACTGAAGAGGAGGCACTAATATGTAGCACTGATGGACACTGATAGGCAGCAATGATATACAGCACTGATAGGTGGCACTGATAGGTGGCACTGATGGGCAGCCTTTATGGGCACTGATAGTTGGCCCCGATGATGCACTACTGATAGGTGGCACTAATAGGCAACACTGATGAGGAGGCACTGACAGGCATTACTGATGGACACAGAAAGAAAGCACTGATGGACACTGATTGGCATCACTGGTGGGCATCACTGATGGGACTGCACTGATAATCAATGCACTGATTATTAGTGCAGACCCCCCCTGTCAGTAGACCTGTTTGTCTGCTCTCCTCAACTCACGCGATGACCGGCACCTTCTATTTACACTATGATCGGCTGTGATTGGACACAGCTGATCACATGGTAGAGAGCCTATGTCATAAGCTCTTTACCATGATCGGAGATGCGGTGTGTCCAAACGACACATCACACCACTGACCACTGTGCTGCGTTCCCCCAGGGGCGCACACGAGTGGCTTGTTCTGAAGGAGGTCTTATGATGTCCAGTCAGAACAATGGAGCCCCCGCCAGGCTGTCATTCTGCTATAGGCCGGGTGGGAAGGTGCTAAAAACAATCCATTTCCTTTCTCAAGATCCATTAAATAACATAATGCATGTACAAAAAGCCTGGTGGATCGATGCAAAAGATTGCTTAATCGGGATCCACTTGCCCTTATTAAAGAAGGATATGGTGCACTATACAGCAGCTAAAATCTCACATATGTAGCACCCTCTAGTGTGCTTGAAGGATAGTACAGGTTTTTTTTTGAGTATGTAAATTTACAGGCTTGGCTGGCAGCCAAGCCTGGGTGTGTTTTTGTGATCTGGGTTGGGAGCAGAGCCGGTAAAAGGGGGGGCGGAAAGGGCGGATGCCCTGGGTGGTACAATTTATTGGGGTGGCGCAGTGAAGTGTCCTTCTAAAACAGCCGTCACTAAATGGCGGCCCGCCGTCCGAGTCCGGACTGAGTGATTGACTGATATAATTGTAAATGTCAGCAAGTGTTGGTTTGCTGGGACCGCTGGTTTCCACAGCAACCAGTGACGCTGCGTGCGTGCGCCTGCCCACTGCTCCTCACCGCAGGTCTCGGAGTTGACAGAAGACCAGCTCGCACTCACGGGCTGCGAGTAGGGGCGTGACGTCACATGTTTGCCCTGCCCCCCTGCTACTCACGGTTCCCGGGTCCTGGCTCTCCATATCTCACAGCTTCCACCCCTTCGGTATTTCAGTTGTGCCCTCCTGCATGCAAGGTATGTGGGCCACATGTTAACTAGTGATCACTAATGGGCATATTTTTATTGTGCACACTGCTGGGCATATTTTGTTAAAGGTCAAGCTGATGGGCACCTTTTTTTTATGTTAAGGGGCACTCTGATGGACAAATTTCATTTTAAGGGGCACGCTGATGGGTATATTGTTAATGTGCACACTGATGGGCATATTTTCTTAGGGGGCACACTGATGGACACATTTTGTTGTGTCTATCAGAGTGCATAAACAAAAATACTTTCCAAGGAGGGTCACAAAAGACGAGACCGCCCCAAGAAAGAAAGACGGCTACTGTGGCTGTAGCGGGCACTAAAGGATCAAGACAAAGTAAAATAACCACATATTTTAATAAATATCAAAACTACAATAATTAAAAGAATAACTCAGCACACTGAAGCTATAAGAAGCTGGTCTTGCTGGATTACAGATTGCTTTGCACCTGCAATACATCAAGATGTATGGTGCAAAAAACAAACACTGAGACAAAAACAAATATTAAACAAACAGATAACAAAAACGGTCCCGGCGCCTATGTGACCACACATGCAGTGAAACCCTGTAGGCTAACTGCCAATGTAAAGGTTAACAGAGAATAGTGTTATGTATAGAGGGAATCAGTAGATGTGTGGCCCCCAGGGGTGTGGAAGGGTAGCAGATACTGATGTGCATGGCTGACTAATTTTCCAGTGTCCCAGGTAATTTCCAAGCTGAAAAACAATTAGTTCATCCTTAGTTGTTCTGAATAAATGGAACGTATTTGATCTAATACCTATATGGGAATCATTACACCTGTGGTAAGGTTAAAGTTCCTGGAAAATATATTGCTACTGGAACAAAGTTTGAACATCCAATGAGGGCCGGATTCAAATATAGAGCGACCACTAGTAAGAAATTGATTAATTATGTATCCTTAATCAAGGTATTGTTCATAAATGTAGGTACTGATTTACATTGAATGTAACTATCATTGGTCCTGTGTCATCATTGGCCTCATAACACTCATGTATGGCTGTCCCTGAATTGGACCAGTACAAGAATCATGCAGTTCATGTAAAGCAATGGAGTCTATCAGGAGACATATGCTTGTATAATCATATCTCCTGTATCACCTGTAGATGGAATTTAGTCTCGCTTTCAACTTTTACTGCACACTGCTGGCATACATGAGTGTGTTTCTTATCTGTGTCCATTATGGATGTTTTCATTGAGTTTTTCGTTGAGCTTCTTCCCCTGCCTCCCTCTATCTTACTTCTTTTCCTCCTCCTCTACCTTTTCCTCCTCTACACTGTTGGCCATCTGCACTGGATAATATCTACATCTATGTTGTTTATGGAGGGATTGTGGATGTTCCATGAGTGACGACCTACCCCGTTATTATACCGGGAACGTCAGTCACCCATGGCACCACCACCTAGTCTGTTTGTTTAATTTTATGTTTATTTTTATTTTTACTTTTATATGTTTTTGTTAACTTTTATGTCTGTTCTTATTCTCACTTTGATTTAAATAGATGTGACTATAAACTTGACTGCCCCTGCTTCGCTATTGTTCCATCCCAATATTAGCAACGGACTACCTATATGTATCAATTATCCCAGTTAGGAAGGCATAAACTAACAACAAACACATCGAAGATGAACATCTGAGCTTCTTTTTAGCTTGTCCCTGTTTATTATGTTTTGAAGAAGCAAGTACTAGGAGGGGTAGCCTCACCTCAATAGAATAAAAGGGAGAGGTGAACGCCCGTCCCCTCCCCATCCAGACAAAGCTATGTGACACACCGTTGCAAAACGCGCTGACGTCATCGAGGCCCGAAGATGCTGCTCGAGTGATCCCCTAGCCCAAGCGGGATGTGGAGAGCCGCGAACTGAGTGCTTGGTCTGCATACACTCATTTAAACACTTCCCTGACTATACCGCTGCAATATTGCTGAAAATCCTGGAGTACACCGCACAATATACTAAACAGCGTCCTGCTCAAATCTTCCATCTATGGACAGAGACTTCTGTATGAGAAAAGAGGAAGTTGTGGAATCATTCCATGTACAGGTGATACAGGAGATATCGGTCAGCATATCTACACAGCGAGAGGAAGCGGTAATGTAGGAAATCATGATTATACAAGCATATGTCTCCTGATAGACTCCATTGCTTTACATGAACTGCATGATTTTTGTGCTGGTCCAATTCAGGGACAGCCATACATGAGTGTTATGAGGCCAATGATGATACCGGACAAATGATAGTTACATTCAATGTAAATCAGTACCTGCATTTATGAACAATACCTTGATTAAGGATACATAATTAATCAACTATCAGAAAAATGCCTTACTAGTGGTCGCTCTATATTTGAATCTGGCCCTCATTGGATGTTCAAACTTTGTTCCAGTAGCAATATATTTTCCAGGAACTTTAACCTTACCACAGGCGTAATGATTCCCATATAGGTATTTGATCAAATACGTTCCATTTATTCAGAACAACTAAGGATGAACGAATTGTTTTTCAGCTGGGAAATTACCTGGAACACTGGAAAATTAGTCAGCCATGCACATCAGTATCTGCTACCCTTTCACACCCTGGGGGCCACACATGCACTGATTCCCCCTATATATAACACTATTCTCTGTTAACCTTTACATTGCCAGTTAGCCTACAGGGTTTCACTGCATGTGTGGTGACATAGGCGCCGGGACCGTTTTTGTTATATGTTTGTTTAATGTTTGTTTTTGTCTCAGTGTTTGTTTGTTTTTTGCACCATATATATTGATGTATTGCAGGTTCAAAGCAATCTATCATCCAGCAAGACCAGCTTCTTATAGCTTCAGTGTGCTGAATTATTCTTTTAATTATTGTAGTTTTGATAATTAATAAAATATGTGGTTATTTTACTTTGTCTTGATCCTTTAGTGCCCACTACAGCCGCAGTAGCGTCTTTCTTTCTTGGGGAGGTCTCGTCTTTTGTGACTCTCCTTGGAAAGTATTTTTGTTTATGCTGTCTTTTGGTTAGGGCAGTAGCCTCTGAAATAATGGGAGCGGCATCGGATCGGCAACCATCACTATGTAGGCTGACATATGGTGGGAGTTTGGTCTTCTTTTCTTGTTTTGCCCATCAGAGTGCCCCTTAACATAAAATGTGCCCATCAGCGTGCACATTAAAAATATACCTATCAGCATGCCCCTTAAAATAAAATGTGCCCATCAGAGTGCCCCTTAACATAAAAGGTGCCCATCAGCGTGACCCTTATTTTATGTTAAGGGGCATGCTGATGGGCACATTTTATGTTAAGGGGCACTCTGATGGGCATATTTTATTTTAAGAGCAACACTGATGGGCACATTTTGTATTAAGGGGCACTCTGATGGGCAGAGTTTATGGTAAGGGGTGCTTTTTTTGTCCCAGCAGTTTGTCATCTTCGCCCTGGGCACCAAATGGCCTTGTCCCAGCACTGATTAGGAGTGACCTAGCATAGAGCTGCGTGACTCACAGGTGGTGTCATTAGGACCTCCCACTTCTTTCCAGATTCTTCCAGATTCTGCTTTCTGGAAAGAGAGATGGAGAGGGGGGTGGAGCCACCTGGGGTGTTCTGAGGAGCCCTGACCAATCCCCAATCTGGATTGGCAGGGGGCAGGCCTCCTTAAATACCCAGAGTCAGCCCAACTGGGGGAGAAGCTGATCATGTGGAAGATGGAGATGGAGTGTTAGGCTGTCGGGGCCTTTGATGGAGCTCCCCAGTCTGGGGGTGACCTTGGGCCTGGGCTCGGGTACGGATGGGACCCTCTTACAACCCACAGAGGTAGAAAAAGCACACATAGGAGAGACATAGAGGCTGCACACCCCGAAAATGAAAATCTCAATTTTTACAGAATACGTTATGCACCGAAACAATTATCCATAGTAGTGCCATATTTACCGTTTAAGAATGGAATGGGTGATCACATATCCGGGGTTATTTCTAAACGGCAGATAAATAATCTGGAAGGCCCTGTAGTTCTGCTCGTTGCCCACAAAGGAGAGGGACCCAGCAATCAAAAGGGGCTTACAAGGAGCCAGACTTTGGACACCACCCTCAGAGTCAAAATGAATTAAATAATTATATTGGGTAAAGCAATACAGGAGACTACTTTGGTCTTTCCTGATGCATGCGGGGCGAAAAGATTCAATGGAATCTGATCCCCCTACCTACCGACTTGTGCATTTATGGTCTTCTTCAGGGGGATGATTTGCTAAAAAAATATATTTAGAAATCTCAATTTTTACATAATAAGTTATGCACCAAAACAATTATCCATAGTAGTGCTATATTTCCCCAGTTAATATATTATAATCTTCACTTATATAATAATAATTTTTAAAATAATATTTTTTTATTTATATTATGACTTCCTAATCAGGAGTCTACACAACATTAACTAATGTTAATAGTGAATCTACATACTGACAAATATTATATAATACTTACTTAGCCCATTCATACTTTAATTATCTATTACTTTGATTATTCCCTTTTTATCTAATATATTACTGTTGCATGGAAATTTTGCCGCACGTGTCTCTTCTTCAGCCCCTCTGAGGGTGGTGTCCAAAGTCTGGCTCCTTGTAAGCCCCTTTTGATTGCTGGGTCCCTCTACTTTGTGGGCAACGAGCACAACTACAGGGCCTTCCAGATTATTTATCTGCCTTTTAGAAATATCCCCGGCTATGTGATCACCCATTCCATTCTTAAACGGTAAATATAGCACTACTATGGATAATTGTTTTGGTGCATAACTTATTATGTAAAAATTGAGATTTCTAAATGTATTTTTTTAGCAAATCATCCCCCTGAAGAAGACCATAAATGCACAGGTCGAAATGCGTTGGGTTTCTCTACACAGTCAAACATTCAATAACGGAATACTGTGTATACTTGTATTTGCATCATTGTACCATGGAATATTGTATGTATCCTATAGCCGGTATCTTTATATTTTAATTGTAACGACATTTGAATCCTTTGAATTTTTATCAA
This sequence comes from Aquarana catesbeiana, assembly GCF_042186555.1. Lineage (NCBI taxonomy): Eukaryota > Metazoa > Chordata > Amphibia > Anura > Ranidae > Aquarana > Aquarana catesbeiana. The sequence continues at coordinate 153,079,380 of NC_133335.1, forward strand.
AGAATTTTCTACATTTATTCCATCTTGAATCTTGCTATATTGCTGCTAAAAAGCCCCATGGGAGAATTTTCCTTGCTTGTTTTTACAACCCACAGAGGTGTCCTGACCAGGAGGCACAGGATGAGCAAGAGACGACAGCGGGAGAACACTGCCGGGCAAGTATCCAGGAGATCCACAGAGGCAGCCAGGAGGGCTGGGGAGTGTTCGCACTGTCGGGAGGACTGGGAGGCATGCCTGAGAGGACTGAATTTCAGCAGTCTGGGATGGGTGCAGAGCCAGTCTGGAGGTTGGTGGTGGCACGGGCAGTGGAAAGGGGCAGCTGCAGCCAGGAGGGCTGGCAGTGCCTGAAGAGGTGGTACTGAGAGCAGTAGCCACAGGGACAGCTAGCACTGGAACGTTCTATTTTGCTACACCATAGGGGCCCACGGTCCCTGCCTGTCAAGGGCATCTGCTTTAGGCCTGGCTGAGCCACTGTCAGGCCTACAGTGCTAGCTAGTGCAGGAAATGCAGCAAGTGATGTGCTGGAGGAGTGAGGCGTGATAATCTGCAAGCAAGGAAGTGCAGGAGGAGAAGAGGAGATTGTATATACCATGGTCTATATAGTGGTCCCAGTAGTCCCATGAGACATTGGCGTGCGTTGGGGTTCTCTACACAGTCAAACATTCAATAATGGAATACTGTGTATACCTGTATTTGCATCATTGTACCATGGAATATTGTATGTATCCTATAGCCGGTATCTTTATATTTTAATTGTAACTTGACATTTGAATCCTTTGAATTTTTAATAAAGAATTTTGTATATATGTGGTGTATATAGTAGTCCTAACTGTGACTGTTGATCACTTGGGCATCTCATATGTTTCCCATCCCCCATTCAAGATAAATTCCCCTCAAAAAAAATAAAAAACAAGTGCAAGGACTGCTTTCATGTCTCTGAGCGAGTGAGGAGTGTGTGCCTGGCTGGGCAGGGTGACAGATGGACCACTACATTCAGCAGCCCCTATGGGGGTAACGCTACAGTTGCGGGCTCATCCGTGACATCTGTTTACAGGTAACCTGCCAGCCGTTGCCCCTAGCGACCGAAGTTGAATGAGCCGGGGAACTGCACTTGTTCCACCAATTAAGGAATCAAACCTAGGGGAAGGATTTATGTGGCCTGCATTCAGTACTACAGCATTAAGTGCTGTTGTCCATAGCAACCAGCAGGAGCTGCTTGCCATGTTATTGCTGCCCTGCTTACCCAGTTACCCAACCGCTGCTAAAATTCTGCAATTCAGTAATTTGCAATCCCCTGATGAAGTCACGTGACCGTGACGTCACGTGTAGGGACGGGATAGGCATCCAAGACTGGTATATGCAAACGAGCTCGCCGCTCGTAGGAGATACGTTTTCTGTGTGTTTTTTCTTGTAAGTGAAGTGAGTACCCTCACCATTGTTTTAATAAAAAACAACCTCTGATTGAAATACTACACTATCTGGCCCCTTCTTTCCTTTAATCCCCCTCCTGCTCCACTGAGAGACAAAGACCCACTAACAGCTCCATCCAGCCCAAGAATCCAAGTGAGAGGCAGTTAGGAGTACAAGGGAGAAGCAGCCATTACCAGCAACTTTATACGGTTACCTCTTTACCGCAAGGTAAGAGGCCACTTCACACCACTGTGTGTCCTGTGCACGAAGAGGAGATCACTCCCCATGCTATCAGTACCTTATTGCACTTTTTTGCACATTTTCTGATTAGCCACATTAAAAGGATTTAAATCGCATTGGACTACATTCTCTGTCCCATTATATATTTTGCACATGTTTGCCTTTGTTTGAACTTTCACAAGTTCTACAGTGGACTTATTTTGGTTATATGTTTATTATACACCGCATTTGCGATTTTTGCACATATTGATCGCATGTTGCACGTTTAATTTATTAATTGCTGTTTTTTGCACAATTTTTTTGCCTACTTGCACGATCCATTGAGGTGTTTAGTGACTGTATATTGATTTTTTGGTTATATGTTTATTATACACAGCATTTGCGATTTTTGCACATATTGATCGCATGTTGAACATTTAATTTATTAATTGCTGTTTTTGGCACAATGTTTTTTGCCTACTTGCACGGACCATTGAGGTTTTTAGTGATTGTATATTGATTTTAGTGTTTCCAGTAAGATACTTATCACATCTGGCCTTTATTTCAAGTCTTTATTGAATGATTTTCTTGCACTTTGCTATTACCACCGATTATTGTGGAATATCACACTGCACCTATTGGGTATAGAAGTGCTCTATATTGATTGTACTTATTCTTATATTGTTTCTGTTTTTTTATATGTTTATATCATTTTACGTGTTCTTTTACCTTTGTACTACTACCTCTAGCAGCATAGGTTTTTGTTTTTTTTTTTCTTTTCTTTTTTTTCTTTTTTTTTTAAGAACAGCGCAGCAACAATTTTTACATACCTTATTTCTATTGACCTATATTCGGTGCTTGCAGCAGTTCAACGTTCATTGCCCTTCGTTTACATGGTAGCGCAGGAATAACTATACATTTCAATTCAGTAACTTTCTACCATGTGCTGTCACCCATGGCAACCACGACGGGCGACTGCGCCCATAGAATACAAATATGTCCAGCGATCTGCTAATGCTGGACATTCTGAACTTATGCTTCAAACTCCTGCTTCAAACAGTAAAGTGTGCCTGGAAGTGTCTACTCTTGCCCGGGGTGATAGGGGTCAGCCTGCGGGTGCCTGCGGCGAGACTGTGCTAAAAGTGCTCCTTTCAGTGAGCATGGGCTACAAACTTTATTGTTGCAACCACTAGAAAAGTCAGCTGTCATCTGCTCTCAGTTGTTTGGGCACATTCGGTGCTGAGCGACATGCCTGGACAAGTCTTGCTAGTTTCATCATGCCTGCAAACTTCAGTTTGTCTGACAAGGGGTTACAGCAGCACACCAGGGGAGTCGCTTGCCTATCAGTTTTACAGATGCCAGCCTGTCTGAATATGAGGGGGCGGTGCCATGCTCTAGAGGAGACCTGCTAGCATGCATCACGAAGCAGAGGAGCAAGATGGCGGAGAGTGGTCCAAATATTCATAGCGCTGACCTGGTTGCCTGATCTGGAGCAGACACTGGATGACACTGGATGACACCGGTGTACGGTTGGAGCATTGTGGGGGATTCAGCCTCGGGGTGATTGCAGCCTCGAGCATTCTCCCTGGAATCCACCAAAGTGGGATTCATTATTTCTCTGCTCCAGGGCAAATCCCAGTTCTGGGCCTACCAGCTGCTGGAGCGGAATGACATATTGCTACAGTTCATGTCCACCTTCTTTGATGCGATGGCCAGTTTTTGATTGAAGACCCACAGCGGACCTCCACAGCAGAGGCTGCCCTTCACGTGCTCCAGCAAGGCCGCAGGATGGCCGAGGACTATGTGATGGACTTTAGGCGCTGGAGTGCAGACACACAGTGGAACGACGTAGCCCTGTGACACCAGTTCCACTTAGGACTTTCAGAGAACCCGAAGGACGAACTGGCATTCGTCGGAGTTCTAAGCACCTTGGAGGCCCTTATTACATTGGCCATCCAGATCAACCGGTGGCTCTGGAGCGACGGTCAGAAAGATCTTACCAGCAGCAGCGTCCGGTTTGGGTGATGCCTCGGATCCCAGCTCTTGCTTATCCTGCTCCTGCCAGCTCTGCTCCAATCCAGCTTACTCCAGCTGAGACACATAAGTGGCAAACAACCTTCTTTGTCAACCGCTTCCCTTCACCCGTCAGTGCCACTCACCTTACTCTTCTCATCTCATTCCAGTTGCTGGAAAGGGAAGTGCCAGTCACCACGATTGTTGACTCTGGGGCTTACAGTTGTTTTATTGACCTGACCTTTGCCACACAACACCTCTTCCTTTTAAGATCCAAGGTGCAAGGACTCTCTGTCTTCCTGGCTGATGGGTCAAGTATCAAGTCCAGACCCGTAACCCAAGAGACTCTTCCCCTACCTGTATTGACCACCTCCCAGCATAAGGAGATCCTCAGCCTTGACGCTATCGCGTCCCCATTATTTCCTGTTATTCTAGGCCTACCTTGGCTGCGGGCGCACAACCCCCAAGTTGATTGGGCCACAGGGCAGATCTACTTCCACTCAGCTTACTACCAGGAACATTGTCTACCGGGGCCCTCAGTTCCTCCTACTACATTATTTTGCATGGACTGAGTCTGAGGTACGACAAGCTGTACCTGAACCCTACCATGATTTCCTGGATGTGTACAGTAAAGGAGGAGCTGACATCCTTCCTCCACATCGGCCAAACAACTGCCCGATTGAACTCCTTCCTGGGGCTGAAATTCCCTTTGGCAGGATCTTTCCCCTCACTGAGCGAGAACAGGAAACACTGAAAGATTATATTCAGGAAAAGGGGTTAATTCGGCCCTCTACTTCCCTAGCAGGTGCAGGAATATTCTTTGCCCAAAAGAAAGATCACTCTCTATGTCCTTGTGTGGACTATCAGGATCTTAACAAAATAACTGTTAAGAATCTGTACCCTCTCCCCCTGGTACTTGATCTATTTCAGAGACTGAGATCGGCAATCGTTTTCACCAAATTTGATCTGGGTGGGGCCAACAATTTAATCTGCATCCGTCAAGGGGATGAGTGGAAGATGGCCTTTCGCACTAGATTTGGCCACTTTGAATATCTGGTAATGCCCTTTGGCCTTTGCAATAACACAGTGACCTTCCAACATTTTGTCAATTATATTTTTCAGGACTTTTTAGTAGACATGCGCAATTCGTTTTGTTATGAATTTGTTTTTTAACAAATTTCGACAAATTCGTTAATGCGGAAATATCAGAGTAAACGAAAACCCGTTTAACAAATTTTTCCGTAAATTTGAATATTCATAAATTCGAAAATGTGTAAATTCGAAAATGCGTAAATTCGCAAATTCGAAAATGCGTAAATTCGGAAAAATTGGAAATTGGAAATCTGAAAATCTGAAAATTCTAAAATAACGAAAATCCAAAAAATCTAAATAATAACTAATAATAACTTTACTATCAATAACTATTAAATTATATGTATTGGAATTACCTTTTAAATTTGGCTGTTAGTGAACGTAATGAATACAAATTCATCCGAAGTTATGATTTATCCGAAATAACGATTGCCGTATCTAAACGGATGGAACATAACAAATTAATATTAATAAATAATAAAATGTTTTTATTATTATTTATTATTAATTTGTTACGCTGACTAACAGACAAATTCCAATACCTATAATTTAATAGTCAGTGATTATTATTAGTTAGCTATTATTTAAAATTTTCAGATTTTCTTTCTTGTTTTCGGATTTTCAAATTTCCAAATTTATGAATTTTCGAATTTACAAATTTACGGATTTTCAGTCATAAATGGAAAAAAAACAAAAAACGAATGAAACGATAATGTAAACAAACACATTTTTCGGCAGTGCACGTCTACTTTCTAGACATGTTCATGATCATGTACCTTGATGATATCCTGATTTTTTCTGTTTCTTTAGATGCTCATCGGGGGCCATGTCAGGATGGTGCTGGTCCCACTTCACCAACACAGACTGTACGCTAAAGGTGAGAAATGTGAATTTGAACAACGCAGCATCCAGTTTCTAGGGTTGGTGATCTTAACTGAAGGAATCAAGATGGATTCCCAAAAAGTCTCAGCCATCCTGGACTGGTCCGCACCTACTGACAAAAAGGGAGTACAACGCTTTGTAGGATTTGCCAATTTCTACAGGAGGTTCGTTCGAGGCTTCTCTGCCATCATAACCTCCATCACACAATAACTAAGCAGAATCTCCACTTCCAGTGGACATTAGAGACACAGGTCGCCTTTGACACCTTGAAAAAACTGTTCACTTCAGCACCTGTCCTTAGGCATCCCGACCCATCCTTACCATATGTGCTAGAAGTAGATGCATCAGAAGTCGCTATTGGAACAGTCATTTTCCAACGCCAAGGTCCTAAAGATCCACTGCATCCCATGGCTTTCTTTTCCCACAAGCTTTCTCCTGCAGAGAGGAACTACGACATCGGGGACAGAGAATTGTTGGCCATAAAAGCAGCGCTGGATAAATGGAGATACCTCCTTGAGGGAGCAGCACATCCCATATTGGTCTATACGAACCACAAAATCTTAGAGTACCTCAGGACTGCTAAGAATTTAAATCTGCGCCAAGTGCCCTTGGCCCTGTTATCTTCCCAATTCGCGTTTTACATCACCTTTCGGCCAGGCTCGAAGAATGTGAAACCAGATGCACTATCTCGCATGTTCAATGACCTCAAGGAACCACCCATCCTGGATACTATCCTTTCTGAAGATATTTTTTTTACTCTTGTAGAACAACCTTCTTGCCCAGATGAAGCAGTCTTCGGCAGGGGTTCCTAGCCCTCCAGGGGTCACGCTGACACTTTGGGATGGATTGCTGTGGAATAAAAACAAGGTATTTGTACCTGAAAATGTACACATAACCGTATTAAGTCTGTGTCATGACTATTCCCTTGCGGTTCACTTTGGAGTGCACAAAACGCTTGACCTCCTAAAGTGCACATTCTGGTGGGATGAGTACCAGAGGTTAGTCTTCATGAACTGTGCAGAGGCTGGGAAAGCATCAAGGGGAACTCATCCAAGGAAACACTGCATGGTGTTGTGAGTTTTTGTTGCTATAAGAGACAGCTGTTGCTACATAGGTACAGAATATTGGGTGCAGGCTAAGGCCCTTGTTCTGTTATGCTGTCTGCCTGGCTGTTTTGTTATTGGAGTCTGCTGAACCATCTGCATATTGTCCTAATGTGTCCTGTGTAATAACCCTCTCTTCCGCATTTTGTTCTGTTGTGAGCACTAAACTCACTTTTGTGTTCATTCCAAAAGTGACTGGTGCCCCGGGGGTCAGGGGGGTACTATATCTAGAAATCCACTATGCAGTCTTCAGGATGAAAAAAGTTTACAAATCTGATCATGCTACAGACAATTTCTACTGTATGGAATGGTGGCAGGGCAGTGATAGATAAGGAAGGTCTCTGGGCACTGTCACTAGCTGAAATTACAGATGCAAATAGTTTTCAGAATGTTGAAATTCAGGAAATTGTCCTCACTTCACTAGGACATATACTAAAACTGAAATTCAGGAAATTATCACAAAGGATAAACTTTGTGCTCTTCAGCTGCAGGACAAGGACATACAGGCTATCATTGACCTTAAGAATAAAGATACTGAACCCACCAAAGTCAACAAGAGGTGCCTAGATAGAAAAGGAAAACAACTCATGCATGACTGGAATAAACAGACCGTACATGATAGCTTTTTGTTACGACACAAAAAATGGTTATTCCAGAACAGTTAACTCAAATAGTGTTGAAACACTTAAGCCTTGTACACACGATCGGATTTTTAGACGGGAAATGTGTGATGACAGGCTGTTGGTGGAAAATCTGATCGTGTGTATGCTCCATCGGACAACTGTTGGATAGCAGGTTTTAAAATTTTTCGAGGATAAATGTCTGTTGTCGGATTTTCCGAGCGTGTGTACACAAGTCCGTCGGACAAAAGTCCAAAGTACAAACATGCATGCTCAGAAACAAGGACGAGCCAGAAGTCTTGCAAACTAGCATTCCCAATGGAGAATTAACATTCGCGACGTGGCATATTATGAAATCTCGAAATACAGTGCACAATTCTCTTCTTCTTTAATGGGATAATAATGAAGCTTCTTTGCTGGTGATACTGATCGAGTTATTGCAAACAAATTTTCAAAGGCTTTTTTTTTTAGTGGTATCAAGAATAATATTATTATGCTTTTTTTTTTTTTTTCTTTTTTTTTTTTTGGCCAAGTTACCACAACACCATTATCCCGTAGTTTTTAAGATCAACGATACAACTATGTTGGTGTTCCTTGTCAATTTTACATTGTATTTTTTAAATGTAACTGCCTACACCCAAACTGTCATTTGAAGTAAAACACATAGCCATTATTCTATACAATTTTTTTTTGCGCATGAAAAAAGAAAACAAATAAAATTAGACATGCTCTCTGCCAAAAAGTGCATTCTTTGCATCCAAAAATATAGAAAATATACCAAATCAAATCATTATTCAACCAAAAAAATAATGTCAAAGCAATAATTCCAAGGCCAATAATAAATAACACGTTATCTTCTCCGATTTTGCAACATGGCTGGTTGACGAACGGCTGTTCAGAAATGAACTGAAAAGCGCAAAATGAAAAGTGCGAAATGAAAAGCGCAAATCAACACTCACCAAACATCTACTAACATGAAATTAGCAGAAGGAGCCCAAAGGGTGGGGCTAAAGAGCTAAAAAACAACGTAGTACATCACTACGTTCGTATTTGTTGGCCAATAATTGTGTGGCCGTGTGTATGCAAGACAAGTTTGGGCCAATGCCCTTCGGACAAAATTCCACGGTTTTGTTGGGCAACAATCCAATCATGTGTACGTGGCTTAACTTAACGACAAGGTCCATTGTGGAGCAGACAATGTAATCCAGCTTGCAAGAGAACACAGACAGTGTGCATTAATGGCCACTCACCTGCACCTGCACACCTGTCAGATTAAAACCCGTGGCTGTATTTGTACAGCTGCTATGTCCTCATAGCCTAACAGGTGGCTCCAGCCACATTAACAACCCACTCATTTATGTTGCTGTAAGGGCCAGAGCATCATGTGAATGTGGCATTTTTTACCATTTTTTTTTTTGAACATCCCATCCATTTTAATCGGCTGCCTAACACGTGGGAACGCATGATTTTTGTAAAATGTGTTGCATCTAACCGCATGGTACTGTGGCAAGCAACTGCACACATCAGCGAGGGTAGTGAGTTTCCTGTGGTGCAGGAAAATGCACACTCTTGCATGCGTTCATGCACCACAAGTGGGGGTGAACAAGCCCTAAAGGTTGTTATATGTAAGGAAACAACCTGGAATTTATATTAATGCTAGATCTGACCTTTTGGGTGAAGTTCTGCTTTAAAACAGATCAGTTAGTAAACAATAGACATGTGCAATTAGTTTCGTAAGAAAAAAATGATGAATTTCAATTAATACGAAAGAAATTATAGCGAAAAATAAATGAATTCGACATGATTCGTTCATTCGCAAAAGGTCAACTCAGAGTAAATCTTACAGTCCAATCAGCTGATTAATTTTGTACTGGAGGTTGGATTACTGGCAAAGTGCATTTCTGAGAACTGAGTGAGAAGGAGGTTTTATTGTGTTTGAGCATAGTAGAAGAGATATTGTCATTGTGTGTGTTAATGGATTCAATAAACAAACGGCTTTCCAAACTACGAATCGTTAACACCAATATATATATATACATACATAAATATCGAATCCAATCGATATACATACAAAATAAATCGATTCAGTATAACGAATATCGACACTCTACAGAAATAACTAATTATCTGATAACCAATTAAAGTAACATAGCAGTTTGGGTGCAAAGTTGAATAGAAAAGAGGAGTGAAAAGATTTCACTGAACCGAAGGGAACCAGACTGGGGGATAGGAGTGGGAAACCCAGCTATATAAAGTACACTAAGCTGTGCCAGGAGAAAATAAGCAGCTACACAACAGAATACATTTTATTGGTCGGCTGTGACAGTGAGGCAGAGGATGGGAGAGAGAACAGGAAAGATATAAAGGTTGGGCTGACAGGAGACAGGATAGATCAGAGCTTGATCGCAGGGATTGGGGGGGGGCATATTTGAGAGTGAGTATAGCAAGAATCTACTTTAAGGAGGAAGGGGAGAGAAACAAAGATAGAATCAGAGGTAAACTGAAGGGAACATGAAGGGAACATGAAGGACTCGAGTCAAACTGGTGGAGCAGAGTGGGAGAGCAGCTAACATTCAGAGCAATGAGTCGCTCTCTGAGAGTGTGACAGGAGGCCGAAAAACAGAATGTAGCTTAATGGCTACAAATGAACTTGTTTAGCTGCCCGGGCCCCCCTCTGGAACTGACAAGGCCCGGGCCCCATGCAGCAGGGCTGGTGGCACCCCCTTATCAGCAGCCCTGAGCCGCACAAACACCTGATGAAACAGTAAAAGAGGTAAACCTGTCCTCTGAACAACATTATTGTCGAAGAACACGAAATCCAAGGGAGATATTAACATACAAGACACTTGGCAACCCTTCTTTTCAAAAGCGGATTGTTTTCACAAATATGACTGAACAGCACTGAGACCCCTCCCAATGGCCAACATATACAAACGTTGCAATTCCCTCATGTTCATATTTCTTGCCAGGAAAAGTATTCACCCCCTTTGTATTTTTCGTGTTTTGTTGCCTCACAACCTGGAATTAACATGAATTGTTTGAGGATTTGCATCATTTAATTTACAGAACATGTCCACAACTTTGAAGATTTTTTTTTTTATTGTGAAGCAAACAACAAATAGGATTCACCCCCCTAAAGTCAATACTTTGTAGAGCCACCTTTTGCGGCTATCACAGCTCCACGTCGCTTTGGATAAGTCTCTATGAGCTTGCCAAATCTTACCACTGGGATTTTTGCCCATTCCTCCTTGCAAAACTGCTCCAACTCCTTCAAGTTGGATGGTTTGCGCTTGTGAACAGCAATCTTTAAGTCTGACTACAGATTTTCTATTGGATTGAGGTCTGGGCTTTGACTAGGCCATTCCAACACATTTACATGTTTCCCCTTAACCACTAGGCGTCCGCGCTATAGCCGAAAGACGGCTACAGCGCGGACTCCAATTGCCGGGAGGGCGTCCCTGGACGTCCTCCTGTTCACTTCCGCAATGCGCGCTCCTGGGAGCGCGCATCGGGGAAATTCTGCTCTGGCCGTGTCCCTTGGACACAGCCAGTCACAGATCGCCGTAAACGGCCAATCACAGCGGCCGTTTACAGCGTGATCCGAGCTTCCAATGAGAGATGATCTCAAATGTAAACATATGAGATCATCTCTCATTGCCGGCTTTCTCTCCTCACACAGAGACCGTGTGTGAGGAGAGAGAGCGATCTGTCATAACTGTGAGTGCCGAGCCTTCAGTGAAACACCCTACAGTGCCCATACAGTGCCCATACAGTGCCACATCAGTGCCACAGTGCTTCCATCTGTCGTTAGTGCCACCTGTCAGTGTCACCTGCCGTTAGTGCCACCTGTCAGTGTCACCTGCCACATCAGTGCCACCTGTCAGTGTCACCTGCCACATCAGTGCCACCTGTCAGTGTCACCTGCCACATCAGTGCCACCTGTCAGTGTCACCTGCCACATCAGTGTCACCTGTCAGTGTCACCTGCCACATCAGTGCCACCTGTCACATCAGTGCCACCTGCCACATCAGTGCCACCTGTCACATCAGTGCCACCTGTCAGTGTCACCTGCCACGTATCAGTGCAATCTGTCAGTGCCATCTGTCATCAGTGCCACCTGTCTGTCACCTGCCACATCAGTGTCACCAGTGTCACCTACCACATCAGTGTCACCTGCCACATAAGTGCCACCTGTCAGTGTCACCTGCCACATCAGTGCCACCTGTCAGTGTCACCTGCCACATCAGTGTCACCTGTCAGTGTCACCTGCCACATCAGTGTCACCTGTCACATCAGTGCCACCTGTCAGTGTCACCTGCCACCTATCAGTGCCACGTATCAGTTCCACGTATCAGTGCAATCTGTCAGTGCCATCTGTCGTCAGTGCCACCTGTCTGTCACCTGCCACATCAGTGTCATCAGTGTCACCAGTGTCACCTACCACATCAGTGTCACGTATCAGTGCCATCTATCACCAGTGCAATCTGCCAGTGTCACGTGTCATCAGTGCCACATATCTGCCATTTTTCATCACTATGTCACAAAGAGTATATTCAGCCGAGGAGGCATATAATATTCTTGTGGCCGACGAGAGCAACGGGGAGCTCTCCGCTTCAGATTCCTATTCAGATTCTGAGTCTGACGTGGACTACGAGCCTGTCCTCAGCAGTGGTACACTGACAGCCTCAGAGGAGGATGAGAGTCCGCCCGCCAGACGAAGACGTACTGGTGAGGATGCAGTGCCATCCACCAGCACCGCAATGCCATCCACTATCACCACAATGCCATCCACTATCACCGCAATGCCATCCACCAGCACCGCAGTGCCATCCACCAGCACCGCAGTACCTCGACAAAGTCCACGTACCAGTGGGGTGTCACCTCAGGCCCTAAGGGTTAGGTCCCATGCCAGCCTTCCCTACTCCCTTGAGAACCCCTTATGGCTGCCACCCAATTCAGAAGAAGCTATCATTCCCCCTTTTACTGCCCAGCCAGGAGTCCAGGTGGATACAGAAAATTTTTCACCATTAGATTTTTTCAACCTTATTTTTACTGAGGACATGCTTGCATCGATTGTGGCCCAGTGCAATCTATATGCCCAACAATACATCGCAAGTAACCCAACGTCCTATTATGCCCGTCCCTACGATTGGAGAGCCCTAACAGTGGAGGAGTTTAGAATTTTTTTGGGCCTCACATTCTGTATGGGACTAACCAAAAAAAATGTATTACGTTCCTATTGGTCTACCCTCCCCATCCACCACATGCCCATCTTTTCCTCTGTAATGCCCAGAACCAGGTATCTCATGATTATGAGATTCCTACACTACAATGACAATACCCAGAGCCCTCCCCGAAATGACCCACATTTTGACAAGCTATATAAAATTCGCCCACTACTAAAATATTTTTCTGATATCTTCCCCCAGTTATTTACCCCAGACCAGCACATATGTGTGGATGAGTCCCTGGTCAAATTTAGTGGCAGATTGGGCATAAAACAAATTATTCCCACCAAAAGGGCCCGCTATGGGGTGAAAATGTATAAATTATGCGACCGAGCTACAGGATATACCTATGCATTCATGGTATACGAAGGGAAGGACACCCAGCTACATCCCCTAATTGCCCAGAATATATCGGATCGAGTGGGAAAGTCGTTTGGGAACTCATAAACCCACTCCTGGAAAAAGGCTACCATCTATATGTGGACAATTTTTATTCTAGTCTGCCCCTGTTCCGAAATCTTCACAGACAGAAGACTCCAGCATGTGGCACCATAAGGAAGAACCGGAAGGGCTTTCCTCAAAGCCTCGTGAACAAAAAGCTAAGAAGAGGGGAAATGGCGAGCTTGAGGAATGAGGAAATTCTGGCTGTGAAGTGGAGGGACAGAAGGGACGTCTACGTGCTTTCATCAATCCACAATAACACCGTCGTGGAGGTAACCAGGAGGAATGGGGTAATCCAAAAGCCCACATGCATCTTTGAATACAACAAGTATATGGGGGGTGTCGACTTCAACGACCAGATGCTCGAACCCTATCTTGCCACGAGAAGAACATACCAGTGGTATAAAAAAGTTTTGATATATTTGTTCAATTTGGCCATATATAACAGCTATGTTATTTATCATAAATCCACTGCAAGCCCCAAATCCTTCCTTGGATACCAGGAGGAAATCATCACTGCCCTTATATACCCGAACGGCCCACCAGAAACCATTCGATCCGATGTGATTAGTAGACTGTCCGAACGCCACTTTCCCGAAAAAATCCCCCCCAGACCAACAGGCCAAAAACGGCAGAAAAAATGCCGGGTGTGCACCAAAGGAGGAGTGAGAAGAGACACTACTTTTTATTGTCCCCAATGTCCTTCCCAACCAGGCCTCTGTATAGTTAACTGTTTCCGCCGTTACCATACTTCACTAAATTATTAGTGAAGTATGGTAAACATAACCCTCACTTCCTGCCATTTACCTTCACACCCCTTATGCCTCTGCTTGCTCTGTAACTGACCCTGGCTTGTTTTTCGACCACGCTTCTGCCTACCGATTCTGTTTATATCTCTGCCTGATCTGGAACTGACCCTGGCTTGTTTTTCGACCACGCTTCTGCCTACCGATTCTGTTTATATCTCTGCCTGATCTGGAACTGACCCTGGCTTGTTTTTCGACCACGCTTCTGCCTACTGATTCTGTTCATACCTCTGCCTGATCTGGAACTGACCCTGGACTGTTTGACCATCCTTTTTGCCTGCCTCTTGGACTGATCTTGTACCCTGCTACTGGACTAGTGGGATTCATAACACAGGGGTCTCACATATGTGAGGGGCTCCAGAATTGTTTTTCTGGATGAAGAAAACATTTTTTTTTGTTTTCTCATTCCTAGATTAGGGTCTGGAGACTCGGAGGCTTCAAGAGATTTGGGTGGGAGAAGCCTCTACCCCTGTCCCCATTCTGTCCTGAACGAGGCCCTACTTCTGCCTGCTGCCTGTAGGACCTATGCCATCATGCCTCTGCCTGTCGCATGAACTGACCACACCACATGGATGGACCATGTTCCTGCCTACTACCAGGATCAATATTTTGGCACTGCTGGCAATCTCTGCCTGCACTGACCCTGGACTGTATATGGACAGTATCCCTGCCTGCTGCCTGTACTGACTATGGACAGTGTTCCTGTCTGTTGCCTGGACAATTGCGTTCGCTTTTGCTGACCAAGTCCCTGCCTGCTGCCTGGACCAGTGCTATCCTCCTGTGGACAACTGTGCTACTAAAACCACAGGTAATCTTTTTTTTTACCCTTTGCTCAGCAGAATGTATTTTGGGGTGTAATTCTTGGTATGTGCATGCTATGTGTCCCTAGAACACCTGACGGTGTTCCTTGTATGTGGCCAGGCTGTGTAAAAGTCTTACACATGTGGTATCGCTATACTCAGGAGGAGTAGCAGAATGTATTTTGAGGTGTTATTTTTGCTATGTACATGCTATGTGTTGGAAATAGCTTATAAATGGACAACTTTGTGTAAAAAAAAAAGCGTTTTCATTTTTTTCCACATTTTCCAAAAACTTCTGGAAAAAAATGAACCGTTCAAAAGACTCATTATGCCTCATAGATTATACGTTGGGGTGTTAGCTTTCCAAAATGGGGTCATTTTGTGGGCGTTTCCATTGTCCTGGTGCTCCAGGGCTTTCAAAAGTGTAATAGGTGGGTGAGAAATGAGATGTGTAATTTATGCTCCTAAAACCCTTGAAGGTGCTATTTCAGTATTGCGCCCCTGTATGTGGCCAGGCTGTGTAAAAGTCTTACACATGTGGTATCGCTATACTCAGGAGGAGTAGCAGAATGTATTTTGAGGTGTTATTTTTGCTATGTACATGCTATGTGTTGGAAATAGCTTATAAATGGACAACTTTGTGTAAAAAAAAATGCGTTTTCATTTTTTTCCACATTTTCCAAAAACTTCTGGAAAAATATGAACCGTTCAAAAGACTCATTATGCCTCATAGATTATACGTTGGGGTGTTAGCTTTCCAAAATGGGGTCATTTTGTGGGCGTTTCCATTGTCCTGGTGCTCCAGGGCCTTCAAAAGTGTAATAGGTAGTTAACAAGTTAGATGTGTCATTTTTGCTCATAGAACACTTGATGGTGCTCCCTGCATGTTGGGCCCCTCTATGTGGCTAGGCTGTGAAAAAGTTCCACACATGTGGTATCGCCATACTTAGAAGGAGTAGCAGAATGTATTTTGGGGCGTCATTTGTGGTATACACATGCCATGTGAGAAAAATAACCAATTACAATGACAATTTTATGGGAGGAAAAAAAAAAAAAATCTTCATTTTGTAAAGAATTGTGGGAAAAAATGACAACATCAAAAACCTCACCATGCCTCTTACTAAATACCTTGGAATGTCTACTTTCAAAAAAGGGGTCATTTGGGGGGTATTTGTACTGTCCTGACTTGTTCGGGTCACAAGAAATGAGATAGGCCACCAGTACATCAGGTGTGATCAATTTTTTATGATTTGCACCACAACTTGTAGACTCTAACTTCCACACAGACCAAATAATATCCACTAATTTTGGTTATTTTTACCAAAGATATGTAGCAGTATAAATTGTGGCCAAAATTTATGAAGAAAAATTAATAATTTGCAAAATTTTATTACAGAAACGAAGAAAAATGCGTTTTTTTTCTAAATTTTCGGTCTTTTTTCATTTATAGCGCAAAAAATAAAAAGCCCAGAGGTGATCAAATACCACCAAAAGAAAGCTCTATTTTATGAAAAAAAGGACACAAAATTCATTTGGGTACAGTATTACATGACTGAGTAATTGTCATTCAAAGTGTGAGAGCGCTGAAAGCTGAAAATTGGTCTGGTCACGAAGGGGGTTTAAGTGCCCAGTTGTCAAGTGGTTAAACCACTCAAGTGTTACTTTAGCAGTGTGTTTGGGGTCATTGTCCTGCTGGAAGGTGAACCTCCGTCCTAGCCTCAAATCACACACAGAGTGGTACAGGTTTTGCTCAAGAATATCCCTGTATTTAGTACCATTCATCTTTCCTTCAATTCTGACCAGTTTCCCAGTCCCGACTGCTGAAAAACATCCTCACAGCATGATGCTGCCACCGCCATGTTTCACTGTGGAGATGGTGTTCTTTGGGTGATGTGATGTGTTGGGTTTGCGCCAGACATAGCGTTTTCTTTGATGGTTAAAAAGTTAAATTTTAGTCTCATCAGAACAGAGCACCTTCCTCCATACATTTTGGGAGTCTCCCACATGCCTTTTCGCAAACTCAAAACGTGCCATTTTGTTTTTTGCTGAAAGTAATGGCTTTCTTCTGGATACTCTGCCATAAAACCCAACTCTCTGGAGCGTACGGGTTATTGTCATCCAATGTACAGATACTCCAGTCTCTGCTCTGGAACTCTGGAGCTCCTCCAGGGTTGCCTTAGGTCTCTGTGCTGCCTCTCTGATTAATGCCCTCCTTGCCCAGTCCGTGAGCTTTGGTTATGATAGATTTGATGGTGCTCCTAGGGATCATCAAAGATTTGGATATTTCTTTGTAACCTAACCCTAACTTGTACTTCTCAACAACATTGTCCCTTGTTTGGAGAGTTCCTTGGTCTTCATTGAAGTGTTTGGTTAGTGGTGCCTCTTGCTTAGGTGTTGTAGCCTCTGGGGGCTTTCAAAAGGGTGTGTATATGTAATGACAGATCATGTGACACTTGGATTGCACACAGGTGGACACCATTTCACTAATTATGTGACTTCTGAAGGTAATTGGTTGCCCAGAGCTTTTTATGGGCTTCGTAACAAAGGGGGTGAATACATACGCACATGCCCATTATCAGTTTTTTATTTCTGAAAAATAGTTTTATGTATATATTTTTCTAATTGTACTTCACCAACTTAGACTATTGTGTTCTGATCCATCACATATAATTCAGATTTAAAAAACATTGAACTAAAGGCTGTAATGTAACAAAATAGGTAAAAAACCAAGGGGGGTGAATACTTTTGCAAGGCACTGTAGATGATACAGGCTACGGATAGTTCTTATTTATGCTAAATGTCGGGAAACAATTATTTAAAGAGGGGAAGTATGTAGCAAGTAAACAAATAAATCTCCCAGCAATGCTATTACTATGCTGCAGCTAGAGGGAACTATAATGATTTGTAGTGTGACTTCAGGAGCCTGAAACCAACAAGTTCACATTAAACTTGGAAAGCAAGTGAGCAACAGTGTTTTGTGTTTCCTCTTTGATACAGATACTGCAGGCTGCATCCTTGTCATATCTTGCACTCAGATCACCGATAATCCTGTAACAGGTTCATGTGGTCCACCAAACACAGCGGACTGCACGGCCCGCGGCCCAGTGATCATCTGATCACTATGCAATCACATGATTATAATGTCAACAAAGCTGTTATGAAGGAATTCCTTCATAACAGCTGTGTTTGCTATGATGTGATTGACCAACAGCTATCACATAGTACCTGGGCCAATCACAGCACCATGTACCATGTGATCAGCTGTAGCCAATCACAAATCACTAGTAATCACAGTTGCCATGAACGTAACCCATTCATGACAGTTGAAAAGTTTGCTGTTACAAGGATCTTCCTTGTAACAGCAAACAAAGTGTAAAAAAAAATCCCTGATTACTCCCCAGAGTAGTACAGTGTTACTGAACTGCTCTGATGAAACTATGTAAAAACTAATATAGTAAAAAATGAAAAACAAAATGCTAAAAATGAAAAAAGTTCAAAAAATGTTATATATTTTTTTTAACATACTGTCACCAGACATTGTCCCTGATCACCACCACAGCAGTCATATGATGACACTGTACTGGTGACAGTATGTAAAAAAAACAAATAATTCAATTTCTTAATTTTCAAAAAAATTGTGACAAAAATGACAACTTTAAAAAACTCATCATGCCTCTAACTAAATGCATCAGACTACTTTCCAAAAAGGGGTTATTGGGGGGAGTTTGTACTGTCCTGGCATTTCAGGGCCTCAAGAAATTAGAAAGGCCGTCAGTACTTTAGAATTGATCAATTTTCAAATATATATATATATATATATATATATATATATATATATATATATATATATATATACCACGGCTCAAAATTTCAAGCCCTTAGCTACTAGCCAGGACTCAAGGGTTACTCGCCACCAGTTGCCCCACCCAACCCCTACCCTGCCTCACCACTAACCCCGCTCCTAAACACGCCCTCATAAATTACAACTTTATCAGTACCTATCAGTGCAGCCTTACCTGTGCCCAAAAATGCAGCCTGCCTGTATCCATCAATGCCGCTTCACCTGTGCCCAAAAATGCAGCCTACCTGTGTCCATCAATGCCGCTTCACCTGTGCCCAACTATGCAGCCTACATGTGTCCATCAATGCAGCCTACCTGTGCCCAACATTGCAGCCTCACCTGTGCCCATCAATGCAGCCTACCTGTGTCCACCAATGCTGCTTCACCTGTGTCCACCAATGCAGCCTCATCTGTGTCCATCAATGCAGCCCCACCTGTGCCCAACAATGCAGCCCCACCTGTGCCCAACAATGCAGCCTACCTGTGCCCAACAATGCAGCCTACCTGTGCCCAACAATGCAGCCTAACTGTGTCCAACAATGCAGCCTACCTGTGTCCATCAGTGCAGCCTACCTGTGTTCATCAGTGCAGCCTACCTGTGTTCATCAATCAATGCAGCCTACCTGTGCCCATCAATGCAGCCTACCTGTGTCCACCAATGCAGCCTACCTGTGCCCATCAATGCTGCCTCACCTGTGCCCAACAATGCAGCCTACTTGTGTCCATCAATGCAGCCTACCTGTGCCCAACAATGCAGCCTACCTGTGTCCATCAATACAGCCTACCTGTGTCCATCAGTGCAGCCTACCTGTGTCCATCAATCAATGCAGCCTACCTGTGCCCAACAATGCAGTCTACCTGTGCCCAACAATGCAGCCTACCTGTGTCCATCAATGCTGCTTCACCTGTGTCCATCAATCAATGCAGCCTACCTGTGCAGGGGAAGAGAGGATAGGAAGAGGATTTACGGCCGGATCGTCAGAGCGCCGAAGAACATCACTGTAACAGCTTTCAGTTCAATTGCCGGGTGTTCCCCTCGCGCTCGCCGTCACATACAGCCCCACCTCCCGGGACTTTAATATATGTAACACATCCCGGAATCTGTCTATCAAAGTACTGGGGCCAGGAGGCGGGGCTGTATGTGACAGCAAGTGCGGGGAACACACAGCAATTGAAATGAAAGCTGCTACAGCGATGTTCTGTGCTCTGATGATCCGGACGGCTCTCTTTTCTCTCTTCCTCTGGGCAATCACTGGGAGAAGAGCTCCCATTCAACCCTGCCTTCTGGCAGTGCTCGCCCCCTTGCTCCCAGGCAGCCCACGCTCGCCAGCCCTCAGTGAAAAATTTGAGGGCTGTATATACCATAGTTTATAGATGATATAGCTTTCACACAAACCAATTAATATACACTTATTGGGATTTTTTTTACCAAAGACATATAGCAGAATACATTTTGACCTACATTTATGACAAAATTTGATTTTATTAGATATGTTTTATGACAGAAAGTAGAAAATATAATTTTCTTTAAATTTTTGGTCTTTTTTCGTTTATATCACAAAAATAAAAGACCCAGTGCTGATCAAATACCCCCAAAAGAAAGCTCTATTTGTGTGAAAAAAAATTATATAAATGTAATTTGCATACAGTGTTGACCAGGCAATTGCCAGTTAAAGTAGCGCAGTGCTGAATAGCAAAACATGACCTGGTAAGATCTTTCAGAGCTGAAGTGGTTATAATACTTACACCTCTATCTCGTGAACATGAACTTAAATCCGAAAAATCACTGCTGACTTCCTTCCTCTGGAATTCTAAAGTGCTTGCTAGCCTTACCCGTCAGATAACATTGCCCTGCGCGTCAAGGAACTTATTCCACTTTGGACACTTGGTAGACCCTGGGTCCTGCAAATCGCTGCCATTTCCTGAACTTCAGGATAAATATGATCTACCTCGCCAGGTGTTTTATGGATATCTGCAGATTCGGCATTGTGCCCAAACCATAGCCCCGAATCTGCAATTCTCCGCGCCTTCCCCTTTTGAACGCATTATATTGGAGGGCTCCACACGCAGGGGGCTGATCTCCCATATTTATCGGATACTTAATGCCTACTCCCTACCAGACCAGGGTAAACATGCCTACAGTATATGCTCCATTGGGAGAGGGTACTGGGTGAAGAAATTCCCGTGGAGACGTGGCGGGCAATCTGGACTCAGGCGGCCAAGAGTTCTCTATGTACTCTCTATAAGGAAAACGTTTACAAAATTCTCTACTGGTACCGTACTCCGGATGTGCTCCATGTTATTTACCCCTCTAGTTCTGACCGCTGCTGTAGTTGCCAGGGGGATAGAGGCACCCTTCTCCACATCTATTGGACCTGCCCTCTAATAGTGCCATTCTGGCATTCAACGCAACAATTATTGACTCGCCTCTTTGAGGTTCCGGTACCCATGACACCAAAATTCTTTCTGTTGGGCCTCTGCCCATTGAAAGTAGTCAAACCCTATAAGAAGCTACTTAGACACGTCCTTACAGCTGCACGCTGCCTTGTCGTCCTCAGCTGGAAGAGGAGCTCTCCACCTTCCCCGAATGCCTTGTATGCTAGGGTCAAGGATATGGAGCTTATGGAGAAAATAACCGCTAGGATACGGGACAGACTAGAGGACCATGATAAGGTCTGGGAGCTGTGGCATCTCCGGGAGCACCTGCCTTGAGTCAGTGACGGAGCTTATGTGATGACCCTCTACCTTTCATTTTTCTCATCTTCCTTACTTTCTTCTTCTATCTCCTTGTTTATCTCGCAATATCATTACTGACGTTGCAATGTATAATGTGAACTTTGAGAAAGGCTCTTCCTTTTTCATCGCTATTTCGAGCTTTCACACATTGCTTTATTTTTTTTGTACTGTTTCTCTTCTGAGATAACCAATAAAACCGTTATTTGGAAGAAATAAAATACTTACACCTCACAAAATATAAATAATATTCAAATACATTAATGTTTTTTACCATTGAATAGCTGACAGAGAAAAACATCAATGGGGTCGTCCGATTCCCTGATGAACTTCTCTTCAGTGTAGAACATATCCAGAAATTCATAGGCATCCTGCATTCTGACAGTGTCATGAATAAAGAGGGCATCATTGTATTTACGAAGGTGCACAGCACATGTCCTCTTCTTTCTGTCCGCCTTCACTGCTCCTGAAATACAAGACCACCAAAAGCCTCATAAACACCAAGGCTTTTCACAAACCAGGGCCAACATTTTTCCTATAGTTAGCCAAAAGTTGCTATTAAGTGAAAGATCAGTTACAGCACGTAATTACCCAATAATTATTACCCAATAGGGATATTGTGTAATGTAATTCACATACTGTATATTATAAATAGTACATACACAGTTATTTTATGGATTATTTCTGATTAAAGAATGCCACCTCTCCTTTATAGGGAAATCATTTCTTTTATTCTCACCTTTCCTTCTACACCTGTGATCAGAGATGTAACTCATGTAATGGGTCATCGGCCCCTCAGTTAGGGATGGTCCGAACGGACCCCTTTTCGGTTCACACCAGAACTTTTGAACACCAAGAAAGTTCGGACCTGAATTACAAACCCCATTAAAGTCAATGGGACCCAAACATCAAAAATCAAAAGTGCAGATTTTGAAGGCTTATATGCAAGTAATTGGGCATACAATGGTTATAGGGGTCCGGGTCCTGCTCTGGGGGAAATGTATCAATAAAAAAAAGTTTGTGAAAAACATCATTTTTAAATGAGGAGTGATTTTTTTATTTTAAAAGTAACAGCATAGAAATGAAAAATTACTTCCAATATAGTGCCTGGGGGGTCCCCTTAGTCTACCTGTAAAGTGGCAGATCTGTACCATGTCTAGAATCTGCTGCAGCAATAATTGCATTTATAAAGCCAAAAAAAAGACATTTTCCCTGCAAGCTGCCTTTATTTTGCTCAGCAACAGCTGGGGAGCCAGTGTGTATGATGAGGCTACAATGTAGTGCACTGGGAACAGGATTAGAGATTTTTTGGATACATTATGGTGTCACTGACTTTGAATAGAAGTAACGGGTGTGTAAAAATTGGTCTTTGGGTGTCGGTGGTGCCTTCCCACCGTAACCCTATAGAGGAACTCTTGATGAAAGCAAGAATTAGCCTTGCTGTAAAAAAATTGCAATGATATGCACCTGCCAAACAGGTGCTGAAAAATTGGTCTTTGGGTGTTTATTGTGCCCATGAAACCTATACCAAAAAATTCTTCCAGATGAAACGATTGAACACCCTCAAAGCTAAGCAGCCTCGAAGTCCTGCAGAGATTCCACATCCCAAAAAGACTTAATCAGTGACATCGGCATCAGGGGCTTCATAGCTGGTAATCCAGGACTGATTCATTTTTATAAAAGTCAAACGGTCCACGGAGTCTGTGGACAGACGCATTCTATGATCAGTAACGAAACGTCCTGCAGCACTGAATGTTCGTTCTGACAGCACACTGGATGCAGGGCAGCCCAACAACTCAATAGCATACTGGGAAAGTTCAGGCCAGTGGTCTATTCTCATGACCCAGTAAGTCAGTGGATCGTCAGCTGGAAAGCACTCCAACTCTGTTTTGGCCCCGAGGTAATCGTCCACCATGTGATGCAGACGCTGCCGATGGGACGTGGAAGCTGACAGCCCTGGGCAGGGAGAACTAAAAAAAAATTACAAAATGCCTCACTTCAACAGAAGATTCAAAACTAAGTTTTCCACGACACTGTAAACTACTGGAGTCAGGAAAAACGTTCCTCCTCCCAGCCACGTACTACTCCCAAGGGTCCTGGGGTTGGAAAACCATTGCTTACAGATTGACGCATATCTTCCTCTTCTTCAAAGCTTATGAAAGTGCCAGAATCCTCATCCTCCTCCCCTCTGTCCTCCTGTGTGTTCTTTCACATAGGAATGATGGTGTCTGGATAAAGTGGGCCTTGAGAGGAAAGGAAGTCCTCCTCTTCTTTCTGCTGCACTGCCTCCAGTGCCCTGTCCATAATGCCACGCAGAGTCTGCTCCAGCAGGAACACAACAAGGATTGTGTCACTGATACATGCATTGTCACTGCTCACCATCCTTGTGGCCTCCTCAAATGGTGACAATACAGTGCATGCATCCTTAATGATCAGCCATTGGCGTGGGGGGAAAAAAAGCCGAGGCGTCATGACATACTGTCACAGGTTCTCGTTGACGGCCCTCTTCTGCATGTATAGCCACTGCAGCATTCCCAAAGCTGAGTTCCACCTGGTGGGCATGTCACAAATCAGGCTATTTACGGTCAGGTGGAATTCCCGCTGAATTTCAGCCAACCGAGCACTGGCTGTGCATGACCGCCGGAAATGGCTACAGACTCTTCTGGCCTGCTTTAGTACATCTTGAAACCTTGGGTATGTACTTAGGAAATGCTGCACCACCAAATTGAGGACATGTGCCAGGCATGGCACATGTGTTAACTTTCCCTGTCTAAGGGCGGAAAGGAGGTTTGAGCCATTATCGGACACCACCATTCCTGGCTCCAGCTGGCGTGGTGTGAACCACCTCTGGGCCTGTCCCTGCAGAGCTGCAAGAATCTCTGCTTAGGTGTGGTTCCTGTCCCCTAAACACACCAGCTGAAGCACTGCATGGCACCCTTTAGCTTGACTCTGGGAATAGCCCTTTGAACGCTTAGAGGGTACCTGATGTTCATAGGACAATTCTGCAGAGGAGGGCATGGAGGTGGCGGAGGAGGAGGTGGTAGAGTTCACAGGTCTGGCATCATCACCACCAGCTGTATGGAGTCGTGGGGGCACAACAAGCTGCAGCACCGAGCCCTGTTCTGCATCCTTTCGAGTTACAAGTAGCATTACCCAGTGTGCTGTGAACAAAATATATCGTCCCTGCCCATGCTTGCTGGACGACATGTCAGCAGTAAGGTGGATTTTACGGCTGACTGCCTTGCCCAACGATGCCAGAACATTCCCTTCCACATGATGGTAGAGAGATGGAATGGCCTTACGTGAAAAGTAGTAGCGACTGGGAACCTGCCATTGTGGTACAGCACATTGTGCAAATTCACGGAAGGGGACAGAATCCACCAGGCTGAAAGGCAGAAGTTGGAGAGCCAACAGCTTTTACAAGCTTGTATTCAGGCGCTGGGCATGTGGGTGGCAGGGACTGTATTTTTTTTTCTGCTGCAGCAGATGGGGCAGAGAAATTTGCCGGCTACAGTCTACAGCTGGTGGTGTGCTGCTGGCAGATGTGCTGCTAGGACCTGGGACACCCTGTGCTATACCATCATCCCTGTCAGTGGAGGCTGCTGAGAGGTAATGACTCTGTATCACAGGGGCAGACTGAAGTGGGTAAGGAGGAGGGACAGATTTGTGCCCCTTTTGTGTGGCTTTTAGGTGCTCTTGCCAACGGGCTGAGTAGTTGGACTTTAAATGCCTTGTTAGGCATGTGGTACCCAAATGGTTGGTGTTTTTGCCACATTTGATGTGCCTGAGACACAGTTTGCAGATAGCAACAGTGCTATCTGCTGCAGATGTGCTGAAAAAGGTCCAGACAGCTGAGCTTTGGGGAGTGGGCCGGGAGATAATCAGCTGCAGAATGTGATGGAATAGGGTGGCTGCTCTCTACTCTTTCTTGATGTTAGCCTCTTGGGGTTGTGCCGCCTCACCTTTAGTTTCCTCCTCTTCTCTATCTGGCACCCAGGTCACATCAGTGACCTCATCATCATCTCCATCTCCTCCATCTTCATCATTACCACTGGAGACAACTTGGCAATAAGCTGCGGCTTGGAGAACATCAATGCCAATTTGTCTACCAGTGTTCCTCCCTCTCTCTAGGCTCATGTTCCTGTCATCCTCAACCTCAGAACCAACATCTGAATCCAGTAATGGCTCTGCATCATCAAGGAGCAAGTGGCTGATGCAGTGGTCAAATAACAGCTATAATAATAGCTGACTCCTCAATGGCTGATGTTGGGGCTATGGCAGGAATAGATGTGGACAAGGAGGCAGGTTTATCCACTCTGGCAACTGCAGGGGACTGCACATTGTCTCTGCTTGCGTGACAGAGGATGAGGAAGGTTTTGTAAGCCAGTCCACCACCTCCTCTGCATGCTGTGGCTGGATAGCATGGGCAAACTCACTAAACAGAGGAAATGATGCCCTGCCTGAGGGCTGACCACCACGTCCACCTTTGCCTGTGGACACATTTGTTGCTGGTTTCCTTACAGTGCCAAGGGAAGATCTGCCTTTCCTTGTCCTCCCAGACATTATTGGGAGGGGGCAGTGCTTATAAGCAAATGTAAAGAAGAAGTTGAAATTTGTACGTGGATGCACTTTAATCAATGTAAAGAGGTGTTTGGTGCACTTTAATTTGAGTACTCACACTACACAGACACACTCCTCGGATACACTATACTGCAATATAATGTGCCAAACGTACAGTGACGCACAGAACTAAATGACGTTAAACTGGCAGTAATGCACAAAACTATATAATAAAAATAAAATACTGCGCTGTCTGTAAAACAAAAGTGATTAAAACTCATAAATAAATAAATATATAAATCAAAAACTCCACTGCAACTTCATGTGAGACACACACAATACCATACAAAATTAAAAATTTAAGTTGCGCTGAATGATGGTTAGTAATCTGAAATACCTCAGATTTGTGACACATAAACAAATTTGTAAGTTAATGCATAACCTATGCAAAAAATAGTAAATACTCCTAAATTATATAAGATGATGCAATTGGTGAAAGAGTCACTAGTTAATCCTTGACGGATAAAGAACCAAAAAAGTCCATGTGTTGAAAGTGGTACATCAACGTGTTCCTCCCCGGTGGCACACGAACACAACACCACAGAAAAAGTGAAAAGAAAAATAGGATAGTGCCTCCACCTCTGCACGCACTGACACTTAACAGCTGTAAATGATCTCCTGTTACGGGAGATCGGATGCGCTTGTGGCTTATTACCCCGTCTCGGGTCTCTGTGCTGTGCACCAATACTCCTACATATGAAAAAGGATTCCCCTAAGCGGACTTTAACGGCACTTTTTAAAAAGTTATAGGTAGTGAGAAGGTATGACAGCGTATTAAAAGTAACACATTTTTATTTAAAGACAAAATATATTAAAACATTGTATACATAGAATTCAACAAAACATTTACATAATAGACAGATTCATTGTTGTCACCATATGGTGGGTTTTTACAGAAGCTCTTTTCACACCCAACACGTTTCGGGATATACAGTATTTTAGTCCTTCTTCAGGGATGTAGAAGAAAAGAGAGATTCATCTAGAGAAGTTAAAGTGTAAAATGATGATTGGATTACCATAACATGTAGATATATACAATAATCCACTTGAAGTTAGATAATTAACAGATCACTTACATAGTATGTTTCGGTTGCTTTAAAAACTTGAAGTTAGGATAGCATTGGACATTAGTGCTGGTGAGGTTGCTGTCCCTTTAACGCCATAATTATCACAGGGTAGTGTCACTTAATGGTAACCTTATTCAAGAGGTATTTTTTCTCTCTTACCCCCGCCTTCCACAGATGCGTATCGGCCAGAGTGGTATACTGAGGCAAAAAAAAGGAATCCCTATGAGTAAAGGAGTTGAAATGAGTCTGGGGAAATAGGGGGTCTTTAATTGATGTAAGAAGGGTTGGAGATAAAGCTAGAAATTATAAATGTATAATATGGAGCAAGGATTATAGTACGGAATAGTATGTAAGTGCCGAGATTGGGACAAGTATAATATAAGTTGCCTGTCAGTCAGATTGATAGTTAGAAGTAAAACAGTATATAAAAAGTTGTATGATATTATGTTACCAAAAATAATTGAGAATGAAGAGTGGCAATATATTTTAGATAATAACAAATACAATAGTTTGTACTAACCAAATGATTCTATAATTATTATTGCTGTGTGAACACTTCACTCTGTTTCTGCAAGCATAAAAATAGCCAGTTTAAATAAATATTATATGTCTTGTTAGACTAATAGCTATAACAGTCAATTTCTGTGTA
Organism: Aquarana catesbeiana; assembly: GCF_042186555.1. NCBI lineage: Eukaryota > Metazoa > Chordata > Amphibia > Anura > Ranidae > Aquarana > Aquarana catesbeiana. Next base: position 153,106,904 of record NC_133335.1, read on the forward strand.
ATATTTAAGCATCAAATATACTTGGGTTGTGATTATAAGTGTCAATAGTAGCAGTGTGAACAGACCAGGCTGTTTCTGCAGGCATAAAAGTGACCAGTATAAATAGGTGTTATATATCTTGTTAGGTCGGCAGGGGTGGCAGTCAATTAATCAATTATAATTAAATTTTAGTTCTAAATGTCAATAATATTTGAAGTCTAGAAAGGGGGACTGATAAGTAATTATATGATGGATTAGTATATTAGAGAATAGCCAGTATAAAGAAGTATAAGAAGTACCTTTTTTAAAACGGATTTGTAGTAGACCAGTCACGCATCCCAGCATCCAGCATATGCAACGCTCGAGCTGGGAATGAGTGAGTCTGGTATTTGTATAGAGTGAACTCCCATCAGCTGGCGCAACTAATTGCGCTCAGCTGAATGTTAGAGTTCGTTGCTAGGAAGACCTGGACGCTGCCCCCTGAGCCGAGGGTGCGTGGCGCCACCCCTACCGCACACGTGCCAGCGTAGCCACGTTGGTGCGGCGTCGCGCACACACCCGGCCCACCGACACGATATACCACACCGGCGGACTACGCATGCGGACTACTTTTATGCCTGCAGAAACAGCCTGGTCTGTTCACACTGCTACTATTGACACTTATAATCACAACCCAAGTATATTTGATGCTTAAATATTACACAGAAATTGACTGTTATAGCTATTAGTCTAACAAGACATATAATATTTATTTATACTGACTATTTTTATGCTTGCAGAAACAGAGTGGAGTGTTCACACAGCAATAATAATTATAGAATCATTTGGTTAGTACAAACTATTGTATTTGTTATTATCTAAAATATATTGCCACTCTTCATTCTCAATTATTTTTGGCAACATAATATCATACAACTTTTTATATACTGTTTTACTTCTAACTATCAATCTGACTGACAGGCAACTTATATTATACTTGTCCCAATCTCGGCACTTACATACTATTCCTTACTATACTCCTTGCTCCATATTATCCATTTATAATTTCTAGTTTTATCTCCAACCCTTCTTACATCAATTAAAGACCCCCTATTTCCCCAGACTCATTTCAACTCCTTCTTTATTCATAGGGATTCCTTTTTTTGCCTCAGTATACCACTCTGGCCGATACGCATCTGTGGAAGGCGGGGGTAAGAGAGAAAAAATACCTCTTGAATAAGGTTACCGTTAAGTGACACTACCCTGTGATAATTATGGCATTAAAGGGACAGCAACCTCACCAGCACTAATGTCCAATGCTATCCTAACTTCAAGTTTTTAAATCAAAAGAAACATACTATGTAAGTGATCTGTTAATTATCTGACTTCAAGTGGATTATTGTATATATCTACATGTTATGGTAATTCAATCATCATTTTACACTTTAACTACTCTAGATGAATCTCTCTTTTCTTCTACACCCCTGAAGAAGGACTAAAATACTGTATATCCCGAAACGCATAGGGTGTGAAAAGAGCTTCTGTAAAAACCCACCATATGGTGACAACAATGAATCTGTCTATTATGTAAATGTTTAGTTGAATTCTATGTATACAATGTTTTAATACATTTTGTCTTTAAATAAAAATTTGTTACTTTTAATACGTTGTCATACCTTCTCACTACCTATAACTTTTTAAAAAGTGCCGTTAAAGTCCGCTTAGGGGAATCCTTTTTCATATGTATCTGTGTATTGGATGTGGAACTGCTCTTTTAAACCTAGGGGGGCTGATCACCCCTTATTTTGCACCAATACTCCCAGCGTCCTCACCAATGGATAGCGTCATACACAAATGTATTTAATAGGTCCCCACCTTAGCTCCATAGCACCTTCATCTGCAAAACTATATGGCGTTAAACTGGCAGTAACGCACACAGAACTATATGGCATTAAACTGGCAGTAATGCACACAAAACAATATACGTTAAACTAGCAGTAACACACACAGAAGTAAATGGCTTTAAACTGGCAGCAAAGCACACAAAACGATATTGCGTTAAACTGGTAGCAATGCACACAAAACGATATGGTGTTAAACTGGCAGTAACACAGACTAAACTTTATGGCGTTAAACTGGCAGTAACGCACACAGAGCAATATGGCGTTAAACTGGCAGTAACGCACACAAAACTATATGGCGTTAAACTTGCAGTAATGCACACAGAAGTAAATGGTGCAAAACTGGCAGTATTGCACACGAAACGATATGGCGTTAAACTGGCAGTAACGCACACAGAACTATATGGCGTTAAACTGGCAGTAACGCACACAGAAGTATATGGCGTTAAACTGTTAGTAACACACAAAACAATATGGCATTAAACTGGCAGTAACGCACGCAAAACGATAGGGTGTTAAACTGGCAGTAACTCACTAATGTCCCGTACACACTGTCGGAAAATGTGTGATAGGACCATGTTGTCGGAAATTCCGACCGTGTGTAGGCTCCATCACACATTTTCCATCGGATTTTCCGACACACAGTTTGAGAGCAGGCTATAAAATTTTCCGACAACAAAATCCGTTGTCGGAATTTCCGATCGTGTGTATGCAAATCCGACGCACAAAGTGCCACGCATGCTCAGAATAAATAAAGAGATGAAAGCTATTGTCTACTGCCCTGTTTATAGTCCCAACGTATGTGTTTTACGTCACCACATTCAGAGCGATCGGATTTTCCGACAACTTTGCGTGACTGTGTGTATGCAAGACAAGTTTGAGCCAACATCCGTCTGAAAAAATCCTAGGATTTTGTTGTCGGAATGTCCGATCAATGTCCGACCGTGTGTACGGGGCATTAGAAGTAAATGGCGTTATACTGGCAGTAACGCAATTAAATAGACAGTGTTCAACTGTCACTACACTGACGCTTTCTGAACTGTCCCTACTCTTTTTTTTTTTTTTTTTGGAAAAATTTTTACTTTATTGAGAGAATATAAATATTTTCCAATCCTAGAGAAGAAGTTACATGATTTGGTCAACATACGTTTCCCAAAGTGATATACAAAAACAACAGAATTAACAAAAGGGAAAGGGAAAAAAACATGAAGAGGCAAGAAAACAAACCATATCCTTTCTTTTATCACCCCTTCCCTCCTCCCTCCCCTTGCCCAAATATCCTTACATACAACTTTCACTCTCAGGCTGGGTTCACACTGGTCCGACAAACGCTCCGACATTGGGAGCTCATGTCGCATGACGTGTGAAATTTAATGTTTCCCTATGGGAGCCGTCCTAACTGGTCCGACACAAGTCGTTCCGACTTTAGAAATGCTCTCTGTACTACTTTGGTCCGACTTTGATCCTACTTCAGCCTATTGACTATCATTGAAGTCGGATCAAAGTCGGATTGCCGTCTTGCATGATCCGACTTCGGCACGCGACTTGTGCTCAGATGTTCTTGAGGGGGGACTCCGTGCCAAATTTTAAATAAAAAACCGGCATGGGTTCCCCCTCCAAGAGCATACCAGGCCCTTGGGTCCGGTATGGACCTTGAGGGGAACCCCCTACGCCGAAAAAACGGCGTGGGGGGTCGCCCCCAATCCATACCAGACCCTTATCCGAGCACGCAGCCCGGCCGGACAGGAATGGGGGTGGGGACGAGCGAGCGCCCCCCCCCTCCTGAACCGTACCAGGCCGCATGCCCTCAACATGGGGGGTGGTGCCTTGGGGGAGGGGGCGCGCTGCGGCCCCCCCACCCCAAAGCACCTTGTCCCCATGTTGATGAGGACAAGGGCCTCTTCCCGACAACCCTGGCCGTTGGTTGTCGGGGTCTGCGGGCGGGGGCTTATCGGAATCCGGGAGCCCCCTTTAATAAGGGGGCCCCCAGATCCCGGCCCCCCACCCTATGTGAATGAGTATGGGGTACATCGTACCCCTACCCATTCACCTAGGGAAAAAGTGTCAATTAAAAAAAAACACTACACAGATTTTTAAAGTAATTTATTAGACAGCTCCGGGGGTCTTCTTCCGACTTCGGGGGTCTCTCCGGTTCTTCTCCGCGCTCTCCGGGTCTTCTGCCGGGCTCCTCTGCTATTTTCTGCTCTTTTGCCGCTCTTTTGCTATAGCGAAGGAGCCCGGTCTTCAATCTTCTGCCTTCTGCTCTCTTCTCCTGATGTTGACACGACGCTCTCTGGGGCTGGAATGCACTCTGAGCGCTCCGCTCTGACTTATATAGGTGGTGACCACGCCCCCTTATGCCGTCACAGTCCCTGGGCATGCTGGGACTGTGACGTTTTAGGGGGCGTGGTCATCACCCAATGACCACGCCCCCTTATGCCGTCATAGTCCCAGCATGCCCAGGGACTGTGACGGCATAAGGGGGCGTGGTCACCACCTATATAAGTCAGAGCGGAGCGCTCAGAGTGCATTCCAGCCCCAGAGAGCGTCGTGTCAACATCAGGAGAAGAGAGCAGAAGGCAGAAGGCAGAAGATTGAAGACCGGGCTCCTTCGCTATAGCAAAAGAGCGGCAAAAGAGCAGAAGAGAGCGGAGGAGCCCGGCAGAAGGTCCGAAGAGCGCGGAGAAGAACCGGAGAGACCCCCGAAGAGAAGAAGGCAGCAGACCAGGCTCCTCCGCTATAGCAAAAGAGCAGAAAATAGCGGAGGAGCCCGGCAGAAGACCCGGAGAGCGCGGAGAAGAACCGGAGAGACCCCCGAAGTCGGAAGAAGACCCCCGGAGCTGTCTAATAAATTACTTTAAAAATCTGTGTAGTGTTTTTTTTTAATTGACACTTTTTCCCTAGGTGAATGGGTAGGGGTACGATGTACCCCATACTCATTCACATAGGGTGGGGGGCCGGGATCTGGGGGCCCCCTTATTAAAGGGGGCTCCCGGATTCCGATAAGCCCCCGCCCGCAGACCCCGACAACCAACGGCCAGGGTTGTCGGGAAGAGGCCCTTGTCCTCATCAACATGGGGACAAGGTGCTTTGGGGTGGGGGGGCCGCAGCGGCCTGGTACGGTTCAGGAGGGGGGGGCGCTCGCTCGTCCCCACCCCCATTCCTGTCCGGCCGGGCTGCGTGCTCGGATAAGGGTCTGGTATGGATTGGGGGCGACCCCCCATGCCGTTTTTTTGGCGTAGGGGGTTCCCCTCAAGGTCCATACCAGACCCAAGGGCCTGGTATGCTCTTGGAGGGGGAACCCATGCCGGTTTTTTATTTAAAATTTGGCACGGAGTTCCCCCTAATACCAAACAATGCCGGGCATTGGCGGGGATCCAAGTCGGATCCCCGTTCATTGAAAGTCGGACACATGCCGGCTTTATGTCGCAGGGCAAAGTCGGATCCAAAGTAGGACGGCTGTCGTGTCGCACCAGTGTGAACCCAGTCTCAACCAAACTTCCTCTCTTTACTCGAACCATCGCTTCCATATTTTAACAAATTCCTTATAATTCCCCCTCTTCTTATATATATATTTCTCTTTCTCAATCGTGTCCTTTACCACCTGCACCCATTCTATTACTGTCGGAGGGTTTTTATCCTGCCACTTATGTGCAATCAACTTCTTTCCCTGAAACAGGCATCTAGGTACTGCAATCTGTGTGGCTCCCAATATTCCTTCCTCTTCTATTAAACCCAAAAGACACATTTTAGCCTCTGTATTCAATGATGTTCCAAACACGACGTTCATTTTTCCCATTATTTCAATCCAATACCTACATAGTTTAGGACATCGCCAAATCATATGTATTAAATCACCTCTTCCATTCCCACATCTTTGGCATTCTGCATTCGGTCTTCTCCCAAACATGAACAATTTTGCTGGTGTGTAATAGGACCTATGTATCAGGTATAAGTGGGATACAATCTGTGAGGGTGAGAGTCAAACCCTAGGACCTAAAGCCAGGACCCATTTCCATTGTTCCTCTGTTATTGACCCCACGTCCTTCTCCCACTTAACCCTATTACCATGTTCCACCTCTCCTTCCTGCCCTGCCCTCGCTATACACTCATACATTTCGGATATTAATCCTTTAGATGTTTGAACATTGACCAATTTCCTGAGAGAAGTCATTTCACTCAGCTCTGGTACTTTCCCTTTAAATTGCATGTCTAGGGCATGCCTAACTTATAGGTATCTGTAAAACAACCGTTTTGAAATTTCGTATTCTTCACTTATTTCCTGAAATAATTTCATTCCACCAGCTCTATACATTTGTGCTAAGTAGTGGATGCCCTTCCGATCCAATTCCTCTATTTTCCCCATTACCTTAAGTTCCCTTAAATTTTTATTGTCCCATATAGGAGAGAATTTGGAAAAATCGCCATAACCCAACATGGTCCTGACAGTTTCCCAAACTCTCACCATTATTCGGGTTGTTGGAAATCTAGTTCCAAAGGAATCCGCTTCCACCGTCCCCACTACTGTATTATGGCCGGTATCATTCAGTAGTAATTTATTTCCTACCTCCCTTTCTACGGATAAGTTACTTCATCTCATATACTGTAGTTGCGCCGCCAAAAAGTAATAACTCGGATTCGGCAGTGCCAAGCCTCCCACCTCTCTCGGCCACTGTAATGCCTGCAAGCGGATCCTTGCAGCACCGTTTTTCCAGATCAACTCTCTAAATACTCTATCTAATTTTTTAAACCAATGTTTTGGGATCCATATTGGTGAGTTCTGTATTATATATAATATTTGCGGCATCCATACCATCTTAATTTGGTTGATCCGACCAGCCACCGAGAGAGGTAGGCAACTCCACACCTTACTCTTCTGCCTGAGCTTTACCATAAGTGGAACTACATTTCCTGCTATAAATTGTTCTGGTTCCTTGGTCATATTAATACCCAAATATCTCATCTGATTAACTACTCTTATTTGGGTTACCTGTTGCGGGAGTGAATCAGTAATGGGGTCTATAGGCAAAAGTACAGATTTTTCCCAACTAATTGCCAACCCAGAGAAATATCCAAAGTCTTGTACCAGTTTCATGGCAGCCTCCAAAGAGGATTGTGTGTCCCCAAGGAACAGCAAAACGTTGTCTGCATACATAGTGACCTTTTCCTCTCCTATTCTTCTTTTGAAACCCTGAACCTCCTGGGATGCTCATAAAGCGATGGCCAAAGGCTCCATTGCGAGGGCAAAGAGCAAAGGGGACAAAGAGCACCCCTGTCTCGTTCCCCTTTCTAATTGGAACCGCTCAGAACACTCTCCATTTATTCTTACCTTAGCCTTGGGGCTCTCATATAATAATCTTATCCAATGGACAAATTGGGGTCCAAACTGAAATTCCGCCAGAACCTTCCACAAATAGTGCCATTCTAAGCTATCAAAAGCTTTGATTGCATCTAATGATAGAATAGCCCTATTCCCTCCATTTTCTACTGGGATCTGCATATTTAGATAAGATCGTCTTCCATTTAGGCGTGTGGATCTATCTGGTATAAAACCAGTTTGGTCCGGGTGTATTACTTTACCAATTATTTTATTCAATCTTGCTCCCAGTACTTTTGCGAGAATTTTAACATCCGAACATAGAAGTGATATTGGTCTATAAGAGGCTGTCTCTAGTTGATTCTTCCCTTCCTTCTAATACAATTATTGTTGCTTCTGTCATGGAGGATGGGAGTTTCCCTTCCCCTACCGCTCCATTAAACACCTGTAAAAGTTTGGGTAATAATATATCCCCATATTTTTTTATAAATTTCTATTGGCAAGCCGTCTGGCCCTGGAGCTTTCTGATTTGCCATATCAGCTGTTGCTTTACATAATTCCTCAAGTGTCAACGGAGCTTCCAATCCCTCCCTATCTTCCTTTGATAGTGGGGGTATTTTCAGTGGGGGTATAGTGGGAGTATTGCTTTACCTCAGGGTACCACCTCCTCCATATATCCACCAACCCTGTCTCTTCACAAAAACGGAACAATGGACCACCAAATGTTTCATTGGGGGGGGGGACCCTCTGCGGGAATCTAGATTTTTAATTCATGGTCATATTAAAATATCCTGCCACTATGACAGACACTCCTGGCTTGTCCACGATAAACCCCATCAATTCACATAAAATTTCCATACTAAATGGTGGAGGAATATATACATTAGCTAGCACACATTCTCTATCTTCAATCGCACAAAAAAGAAAAATATATCTTTCATTTTTGTCTATTTTACTTTGCCTGCAGGAGAAAACCACACTGCGATCTATTATCTATCTATATACTCACCCCCCTTGAATAGGAGGTGTGAGTCGAGTGATATTGTACCCTAAATTTCTTATGTTCTAAAACATTAGTTGTTTCTTTCTCCAGGTGTGTCTCCTGCAGGCAAAGTATTCCAGACCCATCCAAGCTGGCCACAGAAAAAATTGCTCGTCTCTTAGACAGATCTTTTACCCCCCGTACGTTCCAAGAACATATCTTAACATTCCTACTTTTCCTAAGCTGACCCGGGGTCTTCCCGCTCTCATCTCTAATCCCTGTCATTCTATTATCCTACTTTCCTTTCCCTCGTCAAAATAATTCCTCAAATTTATTTCATTTACTTTCATATTTAATATTTTCAAATACTCTTCCCCTTGTGTATTATCATTTCTTTTTAGTGTTTTTAGTGTATTATCCTCCTGTGCAAGCTTATAACCTTTCCCATATTTATTCTTGCGACTCATACACATCTCTCACTCCCACTTCTCTCTCCACCCTCATTCACACCCAATTCGTACCAAAGCATTTTCCTGCTTTCCCTTATAGCCTTAAGTTCACCCCATTCACTCCCTTCCCCACTGCCCCTATTGTTACCACCCCACTCCCTCACCCTCCGACCTCCCCTACTACCTCTTTTCTGCCCACCTTTGGGCCCGTATTGAGGGCTTCTAACATGACCGTGTTTCTTCCCCAAAGTGATAGATCTTACAACAAAAATTTCCTGTGAACTGTGATCTCGATTAGGTAGGGGGAGATCAGTCCCCAGTGTCTCAAATGTGTCCATTAGTACAAAATATAAAAAATTAACACACCTATGTCCCCCCCCCACAAAAAAGGAGGACCCATACATCCTCCTACTCTACCCTAATTCTCCCTTCCCCTTCCCTCCCTCACCCCCATTTTTGTGCATATATAAAATGAAAAAAAGAGGAGAGAAAAAAAAAAAAAGAAAAGAAAAAGGAAAGTCCAGGTATAGATGAGGGGAAAAATTCTTCCACATTCTGATTGTCCTCATGTCTCTTCACCCCTCTGTATCTTCCCTTCGTTCTTCTCTAACCATAGTGTCACTTCTGCAGGTGTATTAAAAAATCTGGTTTCCCCAAGGGCTGTCACTTTTAGATGCGCTGGATACATCAATGCATAATTGACTTTAAGCTGTTGCAGTCTACGCTTACACTCTATGAATTTAGCTCTTTGTTTTTGTAATTCAGAGAAAAAAATACGGGTATAATGAGATCCTTACTCCATTGTACTGTACATTCCTCATAATTCTTGCTTTTTGGAGAATGGTAATTTTATCTTTAGAATACAGAAGTTTAATAATCATAGGCCTGGTCTGGCTTCCTGAGGGCGATATCCTAGGGGGGATTCTATGTGCACGTTCAATAGAAAAAAATTTGAAAAAGAGTCTCTGCCAAACATTTCTTTAAGCCATGTCTCCAGAAAATTCTTTAGGATTGTTACTTTCACTTTTCTCGGGGAGACCTAGTACCCTTATATTTTTCCTGCGTGCTGTTTTCCATTTCATCTATTTTATGGATGCACATATTTAACTATCCTCGCATCAATTGGACCTCTTGTTTCATTGGGTTTATATCGTCTTCTATTTGACTAAGTCTCCCCTCAAGGACTGTTGTTCGTGTGGATACCTCCTGTATATCATGTCTTACTAATAATACATCTTTTCTAATATGTTTAAGTTGATCAGATAATTCATTCAAAGATAACTTACAGTTGTTGATTGCCATAAGGATCTCTTTCAGAGACAGTTCTTTCTCTGATGCCAGGGATAATGCAGACATACCTTCCTCTGCTCCTATGGCTGCTCCTTGCAGAGTCTCCAGGGCTGTGGATAACACAATTGCTGGGGCAACTGGTGCTGTTGTTACTGGTACCGTTGTTGTTACTTGTGCTGTTGCTGGTTTCCCCGTTTTTGTTACTGTCTTTACTGACACATCTGCCACTGAACCTTGGCTTTTTCTCCCTACTGAGTGGGGATGCTGTGATTCTCCTGCTTGCCCGCTCTTCTTGGGAGACCGGTTTGGCGTATGAGCATATCACTCCAACTTTGCAGCAGCAGTAGCAGCTTGGCTAGTCTTTTCCTTGGGTCCACGTGGGGCCTAAGCACTTGCTCCTGCCCCCGCTCCTTCCTGTGTGGCCGCCTCCTCCCCCCCGTCTCCTAGACATACTGGGAGGTGGATTCGTACGATCGCCTCGTGGAAGTCACGGACGGCCGCTCTATCCCGCGACAGCGTCACCTCGCTCTCACTGAGGTGCACGCTGTTTGCAAAACACCGCAGGAGAGCCACAGGGCAGCTCACCACCTACGTCCCAGATCCCAGGTTCCAATGCACCAGAGTGCCGCTTTCCTCTCTCCCTCCCGGCGTCCTCCTTCTCTCCTCCTCCTTACCCCTCAGTCATCTCAGGCATGGGAGCGAGCGTGAGGTCCGGGGCCGCAGCGACCTCTCACGTCAACATCCGGCCACGCCCCCACATGGTTTGACTTTACTCTGAACTGTCCCTACTCTAGCTATACACTAATGTAAAGATTACTGACACGGTCTCACTAGACTACAGTGAAACTACTGTCCCTACTCCAGCTGCACACTATGAAAAGCTGAATGATGGTCCTCCTCACTACACTCACACTATCCCTAGACTGACACTAAACTAATATTCTACACTGACAACTGAAGCAAAATAGCACAGTATAGCACACTAACTAACTAATAGCACTGAACGGAGCCCTGTTCTATCTCTCTCCACACCAAAATCACACTGAAAATGGCTGCCATTGAAAGAATACTTTTATACTGTGGGGCGGGAATGAGCCATGATTGGATAAAGTCATGATGGCAGTGTCCAATCATGACTCTAACAGTGCTCTGTGCCCTGATTGGCTGAAGCTTTCACTGCTGCAGCCAATCAGGGCTTGCAATGCACTGTTCAGCGCCGCAATACATTGTGGTCGGTTCGGAGGGGACCGGTTTGTTCGGCTGTTCGCCAAAGGACCGCACAACGAAAGTTCGGCCCAAACTTATGCTCGGGCCGAACCTTTCGTCCAGCCCCTACCCGCAGTGACCTCTCTTTGAAACCTGGTAGTGTTAATTAAGAAAATAGTGTAAAAAATGTAATAACATAATGCATGCCTAAATCAAGGACTTGTAGCAGGAGAACTGCCAGCATTGTCACAACACTTTTAAGAACTATTGCTATGGAGAGAAGTTGTCAGAGAAGAGCAGCAGTGCAGGGAATTAACCTTTAACGGATAACTCCACTTTTGTGGGAAGGAAAATATAGCAAATAAAAAAATAACGTGAACAATTGTTACACAATACATAATGTCATTTAATTATAGTAGTACTGTAATTGTCTGTACAATTCTTTGAAAAATGGCAACCTGGAGGCGTTCTGTACACTGCTGGTGTACATAATGCCCCCAGAAATGTCATTTCCTGCTTGTGTGATTGGTTTACTGATTTTTCCACAAGTCTGCACTAAGATAGAAGTCAAATTTTAGGTACCCCTTATAATAGGAATTCAGTTTTGGTGAGATTCTTGCCAAGGGTTAAATACCAAGAGATGCAGACACTGCAGCTTTCCTTATTAGAACATTGAAAGTGCACCAGGTGAATATAATGAATCAGATCATCCCATTCAGAATCAGTCTACAGTCTGTCAGTCTGGTGAAACAAACAGCTATATCTTCAGAACAACAAAAGTTGTTAGGATTAGCGATTTGAGTCGGTCAAGCTTTACTGTAATTTGCTGTCATTCTATCTCCTCCTTCATGTGTATAAGAAGGGAGAGCAGAGACAACCTCATCAGCATGTTGCTTCTTCATTGTCCAACTATAAAGGGAATGGATTACCAAGCTGTATTGCTTAAGTACACTGGAGAAAGATTAGGTAACCAATATGGCTATGTCAGGATTGTCTAGATCACAGAGTAGCTGAACAGATTTACAATCATTTGGCAAGTAAGACAGTTCACACATATGGAACTCAACAGTGTAGTTCACCTTTTGACAGAAGTTCTGATTTAACATTTACCTTGCCTCTCCATTTCAACCACTTTCTGTTCATATGCCTGAGTGCCAAAGTCAGTTGTAATAAAGTCATTTTCACCAAGATATTCATGTATGATTTTCATGAGTGACTTCAGCTTATCCCCAAAGGGATCCTAGACCAGAGGAAAATGTTTTATTATGAAACATTACTAAACTTGTAAGTACATAATAAAAATCAGTTAAAATTGTCAATTGCTAAAAAAAGACAGCAATACATTTTGCAGCATGCACACATCTTCTAGCAACAGACTACAACCAGCCACAGCCACATGATGCAACTTAGGTTCTCCCTCTTTAGATCAATAGTAAAAATTGAGTAACCAATTCTCATTGTGTCATCCATTTTTGTTCATTAATCTCATGCAAGAGGTGAAGAGAGAAATTGTACAATCAATGTTTAGGTTCTGTTCTTTCTGCCTTCTGCTCTCCTATGCTATGAGTGCAACTCAAAGGAAAAAGATGGTGTTGGGAAACAAGCCCTGTTATGTTCCATCACTGACTATTAATATCAAGCTTTCCAGAAGAGCTTTTTGTTTTAATCTTGGGGTGGGTGATTTACAGCATAAAAGAGTATTTTCGGGCTAAACAGGTTATTGATTTGGACCTCACCACTGAAAATACTGTTGTTCTTAATGCAGAATTAAACCCATTGATTTAACAGTTTTTAAAAACAGTTAGGCTTCATTCACACCTAGGCTATTTGAATCGTGGGCGGAATCGGCATGATTCTGCCCATGATTCCAGAATCGCAGCAAAACATAAGTCAGCCTGCAATCAAGATTGCAACGTGAGGCAATGTTGCCCAAAAGAAGCTCCTGCTCCTTGAGCTACAAACTTCGCACATTACGATCTTGCTGCAATTGCATCGCGATTTATCGTGCAACATCCGCTGCAAATTAGCATGGTGATTGGAGTGCCATCACACAAGTAATGGCATCACAAACGCGTCCCACATTATGCCACGATTCTGGAATCGTGGGCAAAATTGCAGCGATTCCACCCACGATTCAAATTGCCTAGGTGTGAATGCAGCCTTACATTCCCCGCATGCTGGGAATGCTGACTGTCACATTTGCTTGTGCGCTCAACTTAACTGTCAAACCATCAAATAGCTGGTGTCATAACTGATCACATGTGTAGCATCATGGCAGTAACAGATCAAACAGAAGCTAAGATGGCAGCTTCGATGGCTGAAAAGGATAGGAGGGGTTACTTACGCTTTAATTATCAAGCCGAATAATAACTTGTTGTTGAGCTAAAACTCCAAGTGGTTAAATGGAGCATGTTTACTTTGTGTTTGTAGCTTAGAGAGTGAGGAGAAGCTAAATTGGCAGTTGTGAGAACAGGCCTAAATATGGAGACATGAAGCAAAGGCAGCTTTTTTTTTAGCAAAATATATACAGCGGTTAAACATGTCACCATTTTTCTAGATAAATATATTTCTAAAGGTGATATTGACATGAAATGTTCACCACATATCAGAAACAACCCATGCAATCCATATATACTAAGAAACCAAAACAAATAAATTCAGAAATTAAGTAATAATAATAATAAAATGGAATGACAGGGAAAAAGTATTGAACACGCTAACTTAAACTTATTTAATACTTCGTACAATATCCTTTGATGGTAATGACAGCTTCAAGATGCATCCTGTATGGAGAAACTAGTCACATGCATTGCTCAGGTGTGATTTTGGCCCATTCTTCCATATGAACAGTCTTCAAATCTTGAAGGTTCCGTGGGACTCTTCTCTGAACTCTGATCTTTAGTTCTTTCCATAGATTTTCTATTGGATTCAAGTCAAGTAATTGGCTGTGCCATTCTTGCAGCTTTATTTTCTTTCTTTGAAACCAATTGAGTTTCCTTGGCTTTGTGTTTGGGATCATTGTCTTGCTGAAATGTCCACCCTCGTTTAATCTCCATCATCCTGGTAGATGGCAGCAGATTTTTATCAAGAATGTCTTGGTACATTTTTGTATTCATCCTTCCTTCAAAGATATAAAGATTGCCAGTACTGTATGCTGAAAAATAGGCCCACACCATGATATTCTCATCTCCAAACTTCACTGTTGGTATGGTGTTTTGGGGGTAATATGCAGTGCCATTGGACCTCCAAACATGGTATGTATTATGGCATTCAAAGAGTTACATTTTGGTCTCATCTGACCAGATTATATTCTTCCAGTATTTCACAGGCTTGTTTAAATGTTGTGCAACAAACTTTAAATGAGCTTCAACATGCTTTTTCTTCAGCAATGGCGTCTTGTGTGGTGGTTGGCGGTTGAGTGCATTACTTATTGTTTCTTTAAAACAAATGTTTCTGCTAACCCCAGGTCTTTCTGAAGCTCTCCACAAGAGGCACTTGGACAACTCTTCTGATAATTCTTTTCACTGCTCTGTCAGAAATCTTGCGAGGAGCACCTGGTCGTGGCCAGTTTATGGTGAAATGATGCTCTTTTCCACTTGGCCCCAACAGTGCTACCTGGAACATTCAGAAGTTTCAAAATCCTTCTGTAATCAATGCCATCAGTATGTTTTGCAACAATAACGCTGTGAAGGTCTTGTGAGAGCTCTTTGCTTTTAACCATCATGAGTTGTTTCTTGTGTGACACCTTGGCAATGAGACACCTTGTTATAGGCCATCAGTTGAGAATGAACCAGCTGATATTAATTTGCACTGACAAGGGGCAGTATTGATTTGTAATTACTGATAGATTTCAGCTGGTGTCTTGGCTTTTCATGCCTTTTTGGACCTCCCTTTCTTCATATGTTCAAAACCTTTTTCCCTGTGTCATTCCATTTTATTACACATAACTTCATTTCTGAACTTATTTGTTTTGGTTTCTTTGTATGTATGGGTTGTTACCGACATGTACTGAACATTTCATGTCATGTCTCATACAGTGGGGATGGAAAGTATTCAGACCCCCTTAAATTTTTCACTCTTTGTTATATTGCAGTCATTTGCTAAAATCATTTAGGATCATTTTTTTCCTCATTAATGTACACACAGCACCCCATATTGACAGAAAAACACAGAATTGTTGACATTTTTGCAGATTTATTAAAAAAGAAAAACTGAAATATCATATGGTCCTAAGTATTCAGACCCTTTGCTGTGACACTCATATATTTAACTCAGGTGCTGTCCATTTCTTCTGATCATCCTTGAGATAGTTCTACACCTTCATTTGAGTCCAGCTGTGTTTGATTATACTGATTGGACTTGATTAGGAAAGCCACACACCTGTCTATATAAGACCTTACAGCTCACAGTGCATGTCAGAGCAAAATTCATGAGGTCAAAGGAACTGCCTGAAGAGCTCAGAGATCAGAATTGTGGCAAGGCACAGATCTGGCCAAGGTTACAAAAAATTTCTGCTGCACTTAAGGTTCCTAAGAGCACAGTGGCCTCCATAATCCTTAAATGGAAGACGTTTGGGACGGCCAGAACCCTTCCTAGAGCTGGCCGTCCAGCCAAACTGAGCTATCGGGGGAGAAGAGCCTTGGTGAGAGAGGTAAAGAAGAACCCAAAGATCACTGTGGCTAAGCTCCAAAGATGCAGTCGGGAGATGGGAGAAAGTTGTAGAAAGTCAACCATCACTGCAGCTCTCCACCAGTCAGGGCTTTATGGCAGAGTGGCCCGACGGAAGCCTCTCCTCAGTGCAAGACACATCAAAGCCCACATGGAGTTTGCTAAAAAGACAATTGAAGGACTCCAAGATGGTGAGAAATAAGATTCTCTGGTCTGATGAGACCAAGATAGAACTTTTTGGCCTTAATTCTAAGCGGTATGTGTGGAGAAAACCAGGCACTGCTTATCACCTGTCCAATACAGTCCCAACAGTGAAGCATGGTGGTGGCAGCATCATGTTGTGGGAGTGTTTTACAGCTGCAGGGACAGGGCGACTGGTTGCATTCGAGGGAAAGATGAATGTGGCCAAGTACAGGGATATCCTGGACAAAAACCTTCTCCAGAGTGCTCAGGACCTCAGACTGGGCCGAAGGCTTACTTTCCAACAAGACAATGACCCTAAGCACACAGCTAAAATAACAAAGGAGTGGCTTCACAAAAACTCTGTGACTGTTCTTGAATGGCCCAGCCAGAGCCCTGACTTAAACCCACCCAACCTGACAGAACTGGAGAGGATCTGCAAGGAGGAATGGCAGAGGATACCCAAATCCAGGTGTGAAAAACTTGTTGCATCTTTCCCAAAAAGACTCATGACTGTATTAGATCAAAAGGGTGCTTCTACTAAATACTGAGCAAAGGGTCAGAATACTTAGGACCATGTGATATTTCAGCTTATCTTTTTTAATAAATCTGCAAAAATGTCAACAATTCTGTGTTTTTCTGTCAATATGGGGTGCTGTGTGTACATTAATGAGGAAGAAAAACGAATTTAAATGATTTTAGCAAATGGCTGCAATATAACAAAGAGTGAAAAATTTAAGGGAGTTTGAATACTTTCCGTCCCCACTGTATATATATATATATATATATATATATATATATATATATTTGGTGGGGGGGTTTTTTGTTTTGTTCGTAAACCTGCAGAAACGAGTGTTTTGTAACAGTGTGAATAGGCCCAAATGTGGAGACATAAGGCAGAGGCTAAACATTTTTTGCTAAAATTAGAACTTTACCCTCAAATACAGGTGTTCAGGAGTATGGTGTTAGGCAGAGGAGGAAGAGGGAGCACCAGGCAAGCTGGCCACTCTGTGCATGGGAAGAAGAAAATGATGGAGGCTTTGTGACTCAAAAAGTCAAAAAACTTCCTCTGAATGCTGTGGTGGAATTAGGGTTGCCACCTGTCTGGGATTCACCCGGACAGTTCGGGTTTGGAACCATGCGTCCGGGTTTCAGACTGCCTGAAACCCGGACACTTTATTCAGACTGTACTATGGCTTCCCAACAGGATTGCTGGCTGCAGTTGTCTAAGCTGAGTGTCTGTTACACTCTCTTCCATGCTGGCCAAAGCCAGCACTAACAACCCCCCCCACAACACACACACAGATGGGAAAGGAGAAAGGGCTCGATGTGCACCTCTGCCTCCCGCCCCTACCCCTCTGTGTCTGCCCACACTCCAATCCCCAGGGCTGTGCCTAAGAAAAGGAAAGTTGGGGCTGGAAATTTTTAGTCCAGCAGCCTCAGATACATCTGGATGAGAGGTGCTGACTGCCAAGGGGTGAGTGAGCTCACCATCCATCCCTGTCTGTGACTGAATGCTCCCCCCTTCTCTCTCCTGCCTCTGAGTGAGTACACTAAGGTAAATGAGGTTTCTCAGAGCACACCTTACATCAGAGTTCCCCTTTATACAAGAGGCCATTCTGTAAGTTCCTCCTTACATCGGAGTCCTCTTCATACATCAGGGTCCTCAGTGTTCCCCCTTAAATCAGGGTTCCCAGAGCATGCCTTATGTTAGAGTCCCCAGAGTTCTCTCTTACATCAGAGTCTGCAGAAACCCCCCTTACAGTGAAAGGGAACTCTGCGAGTTCAGATGCAAAAAGGAGAACTCTGTGGACTCTGATGTAAAGGGGGACTTTTGTTATTAACTTCATATGATTAGAAATGTTATTTATTAGCAAAATATATATATAACAAAAATTGCTGTGTGCCGCTAAAGTGTTCAGGTTTGTCTGGAAGAAAAGGTGGCAACCCTAGGTGGAATTTGTCAGCAACTGTGGCTAAGGAAAGGCAAACATGTTTGCCCCTGCTTTGTGCAGTCCTACCAACATTTTGTTGTGCATGACCTTCCATGTGTGTCACTGCTTTTAATGCAGCGTACACACGATCGGACTTTACGGCATACTTGGCCCGGCGTACCGGATTTCGTCGGACAATTCGATCGTGTGTGGGCTCCAGCGGACTTTGTTTTCTCAAAAGTTTGACGGACTTAGATTTGAAACATGTCTCAAATCTGTCCGGACTCGAGTCCGGTCGAAAAGTCCGCTCATCTGTATGCTAGTCTGACGGACAAAAACCGACGCTAGGGCAGCTATTGGCTACTGGCTATGAACTTCCTTGTTTTAGTCCGGTCGTTTGTCATCCCGTACGAATCCGTCGGACTTTGGTTGATCGTGTGTAGGCAAGTCCATTCATTCGGAAAGTCTGTCATAAAGTCTGTCGAAAAGTCCACCGGACCAAGTCTGCCGTAAAGTCCGCTCGTGTGTACGCAGCATAAGCCTGCCTGCATTTGGGTTTTTTTAATTTTGGGGCACACTGTTTTTGCACTCAGTTCTTTTTTTTTTTAAATTACTGTGCTTTGAGCACCCCAAAATTTAAGTCCTCAGCATCCCAAATAAAAACCAAGATACCTACCAAAAATAAAAACGAAATAAAAAAATACCATGCTTCAAAACAAAAGCTTATTATTTTTCTTAAAGAAAAACAAAGTGGCTTTGTTATGTATGGGTATGCTGCCCCCAAATTGGGGTCAAACTAATTTTAAAGGGAAAGAAAAACCCCAATAAGAGCAGAACAAAAAGGCAGCAAAGGCCCATGAGCTAGCAATCAAACATGTTGCTGACACAGACAGTAATCCAAGTAAGGACTTTCAACCTGTGAACAGGGGATGGGGATGTCACTTGAAACACTTGTACACAATGTACACCATCACTGTAATTCACAAAAAGTAAAGCATAGAATTCTAACTGGTCCGTTCTAATCTCTCCTTATGTAATCAGTGATTACACATTAGCAAGAGTAGTCATGGTGCAAAAGGTTTCTGTATGATGTACTGTATGATAAACTCTGTTTCTCCATTGACAGATGATAGTATACAGTGCATCCGGAAAGTATTCACAACGCTTCACATTTTTTTATGTTACAGCCCTATTCTAAAATGGAATAAATTTTCCTCAAAATTCTACAAACAATACCCCATAATGACAACATGAAAGAAGTTTGAAATCTTTGCAAATTTATTCAAAATAAAAAGCAAAAAAAAAAAAAAATCACATGTACATAAGTATTCACATCCTTTGCTCAATACTTTGTTGAAGAACCTTTGGCACCAATTACAGCCTCAAGTCTTTTTGAGTATGATGCTACAAGCTTGGCACACCTATTTTGGGCAGTTTCTCCCATGCTTCTTTGCAGGACCTCAAGCTCCATCAGGTTGGATGGGGAGCGTCGGTGAACAGACATTTTCAGATCTCTCCAGAGATGTTCAATCGGGTTTAAGTCTGGGCTCTGACTGGGCCACTCAAGGACATTCACAGAGTTGCCCCATAGCCCCTCCTTTGTTATCTTGGCTGTGTGCTTAGGGTTGTGGTCCTGTTGGTAGATGAACCTTTGCCCCAGTCTGAAGTCCAGAGCCCTCTGGAGCAGGTTTTCATCAAGGACGTCTCTATACATTGTTGCATTCATCTTTCCCTCGATCCTGACTCGTCTCCCACTTCCTGCCGCTGAAAAACATACCCACAGCATGATGCTGCCACCACCATGCTTCACTATAGGGATGGGATTGTCATCCAGACATGGTGCTTGCCTTTCAGGCCAAAGAGTTCAATCTTTATTTCATCAGACCAGAGAATTTTGCTTCTCATGGTCTGAGAGTCCTTCAGGTGTCTTTTTGCAAACTCCAGGTGGGCTGTTATGTGCCTCTTACTGAGGAGTGGCTTTTGTCTGGCCACTCTACCATACAGAGCTTATTGTTGGAGTGCTGCAGAGATGGTTGTTCTTTTTGAAGGTTGTCTTCTCTGTACAGAGAAATCATGGAAATCTGTCAGAGTGACCATCGGGTTCTTGGTCACCTCCCTGATTAAGGTCCCTCTCCCCCAATTGATCAGTTTGGCCGGGTGGCCTGCTCTAGAAAGAGTCCTGGTGATTCCAAACTTCTTCCATTTATGGAAAATGGAAGCCACTGTGCTCATTGGGATCTTCAATGCTGCAGAAATGTTTCCGTACTCTTCCCCAGATCTGTACCTCAATACAATTCTGTCTTGGAGGTCTACAGACAATTCATTGGACTTTGTGGCTTGGTTTGTGCTCTGACATGCACTGTTAACTGTGGGACCTTATATAGACAGGTGTGTGCCTTTCCAAATCATGTCCAATCAACTGAATTTACCACAGGTAGACTCGAATAAAGTTGTAGAAACATCTCTCGGATGATCAGCGGAAACAGGATGCACCTGAGCTCAATTTTGAGAGTCATAGCAAAGGCTGTGAATACTTATATACATGTGATTTTTTTGTTTTTTACTTTTAATAAATTTGCAAAGATTTCAAACAAACTTCTTTCACGTTGTCATTATGGGGTATTGTTTGTAGAATTTTGAGGGAAAACACTGAATTTAATCCATTTTGGAATAAGGCTGTAACTAAACAAAATGAGGAAAAAGTGAAGCACTGTGAATGCTCTCTGGATGCACTGTAATCTCTCAAATCATTGGCTCGTGTATGGCCACTATAATTTGACAAGATGATGCAGGCTATAATGAATGACCCAATGAAAAAAATTTGTTGATAATTACCACAGCCCTTTCTGGCACTAAGTCATATTGTTTGACAGGCTGCCTGGCTTTACTTTCTAGATCTTCGATGCTGACCTTGGCTGACATTATCTTCCATGTGTCCAGATTAGCACAAATCTGAAGAATATAAAAGAAACAGATACATTAAGAAACATAATGAGCCTCAATGAAAATTGTAACAGTCCTGGTTTCCAAACTGTTATAGATGTAGTACAAATATGGATAGGACAGAACTAAAGCGGGGTTTGGTGGGACTAAAGTGTAGCTAAACCCATAAACATAAATGTAATATATTGCAGTTTACCAGTGATTAGATGTGGTGGCTGCATTATTTTTTCCAACCTCTATGTAACAAGAAATGTAAGGGTGCAATCAGGACGAAACATGAAAGGCACATAACAGAGGAGAGTAAAAAAAATCCCAATAAATTCTTTAAGTATATAAATAGTAAGAAAGATAGGTCAGATCATATTGGTCCCATAAAGAATGATGAAGGGAACCTGGTTACTAAGGATGGAGAGATGGCAAAGGTATTGAACTTATTCTTCTCCTCAGTCTTCATGAGGGAAACGGGGGGCTTCAGTAACCAAAACTGCAATGTTTATCCTCATGACACGTCACAGGAAGCACCCTCATGGCTAACAGAGGATAGAATTAGCAATAGACTTGAAAAACTTAACATTAATAAGTCACCGGGACCAGATGGCTTGCATCCGAGGGTCCTTAAGGAACTCATTCAAGTAATTGCCAGACCATTGTTCCTAATTTTTACGAACAGTCTACTGACTGGAATGGTACTAGCTGATTGGAGAAAAGCCAATGTAGCACCAATATTTAAAAAAAGGGCCAAGATACATCCCTGGGAATTACAGACCAGTTAGCCTAACATCAATGGTATGCAAGCTCTTGGAGGGGATGATAAGGGACTATATACAAGATTTTAGTAATAAAAACTGTATAATTAGTAGTAATCAGCATGGATTCATGAAGAATCGTTCTTGCCAAACCAACCTATTAACCTTCTATGAGGAGGTGAGCTGCCATCTAGATAGAGGAAGGCCCGTAGATGTGGTGTATCTGGATTTTGCAAAGGCATTTGATACAGTTCCCCATAAACGTTTACTGCACAAACTAAGGTCTGTTGGCATAGACCATAGGGTGAGTACATGAAAACTGGCTACAGGGGTGAGTTCAGATGGTAGTGATAAATGGGGAGTGCTCGGAATGGTCGGGTGTGGAAAGCAGGGTCCCCCAGGGTTCTGTCCTCAGATCAATCCTATTTAATTTATTCATAAACGACCTGGAGGATGAGATAAACAGCTTAATCTCAGAATTTGCGGATGATACTAAGCTAAGCAGGGTAATAATTTCTCTGCAGGATGTGGAAATCTTGCAAGAAGATCTGAACAAATTAATGGGGTGGGCAACCACAAGGAAAATTAGCTTTAATGTAGAAAAATGTAAAATAATGCATTTGGGTAGCAAAAATATGAATGCAATCTACTCACTAGGGGGAGAACCTCTGGGGGAATTTAGGATGGTAAAAGACCTGGGGGTCCTAGTAGATGACAGGCTCAACAATGGCATGCAATGCCAAGCTGCTGCAAGCAAAGCAAACAGAATATTGGCATGCATTAAAAAGGGGATTAACTCCAGAGATAAAAATATAATTTTCCCACTCTACAAGACTCTGGTCTGGCCGCACCTGGAGTATGCCATCCAGTTCTGGGCACCAGTCCTCAGGAAGGATGTGCTGGAACTGGAGAGAGTGCAGAGAAGGGCAAGCTAATAAATGGACTGGATGAGGAAAGGTTACGAGCACTGAACATATTCTCTGTGGAGAAGAGATGCTTGAGAGGGGATATGATTTCAATGCACAAATACCGTGCTGGTGACCCCACAATAAGGATAAAACTTTTCAGTGAAAGGGAATTTAAAAAAACACGCGGCCATTCACTAAAATTAGATGAGAAGCAGTTTAACATTAAACTGCATAGAGGGTTCTTTACTGTAAGAGCGGTAAGGATGTGGAATCCTCTTCCACAGGCAGTGGTTTCAGCGGGGAGCATCGATAATTTCAAAAAACTATTAGATAGGCACCTGAACGACCACAACATACAGGAGTATACAATGTATTACTGGCATAAAAGCACACACACATGTTGGACTTGATGGACTTGTGTCTTTTTTCAACCTTACCTACTATGTAACTATGTAACTATGTTCCCTGTACTGTATATTACCTTACTGATCCTGCCAGTATCACTTTTTGCTTTAAAGTGTCAATGCTCGCTCACTGCAATGTATCAATGGATAACACAGCACTATCAACCTAGAAAAGGGGTAGGCAACCTTTTGAGCATAGTGTGCCGAAAAATATTTTGAAAGAAATTGAGTGTGCCGGCCACAAAAAAAAAAAAAAGCCAACTTTATTTTTATAAACCAAAGGTTGTAAATTACATAAATAATAGTACAAAATGAATATTGAGCTTTACGCTTTCACACGTCAAATCACCCCATTTCCTGGACCTTCACACCTCAGATCGGTGCCAACTGCTGAACCTTCACACCTCAAATCAGCCCAATTTCTGCACCTTCACACCTCAGATCAGTGCCAACCCCGGAACCTTCATACCTCAGATCAGCCCAATTCCTAAGCCTTTATACTTTAGATTAACCCAATTCCTGCCCCATCGCACCTCAGATCACCCCAATTCCTGCACCCTCACACCTCAGATCAGCTCCAACTCCTGAAGCTTCACACCTTATATCAGCTCGATTCCTGAACCTTAACACCACAGATCACCCCAATTCCTGCACCTGCACACCTCAGACCAGCTCCAACTCCTGAACCTTCACATCTCAAATCAGCCCAATTCCTGAACCTACACACCTCATATCGGCCCAATTCCTGAACCTTCATACCTCAGATCACCCCAATTCTCAGACCTTCACATCTCAGACCAACTCCGATTCCTGAACCTTCACAACTCAGATCACCCCAATTACTGCAGCTTCACACCACAGGTCAGCACCAACTCATGAACCATCACACCTCAGATCACCCCAATTTATGCACATCACACCTCAGATTACCCTAATTCCTGCTCCATCACACCTTAGATAACCCCAATTCCTGCCTCATCACACCTCAGATCACCCCCAATTCCTGCACCTTAACACCTCACATCAGCCCTAATTCCTGTACCTTCACACATCAGATCACCCCAATTGCTGCAGCTTAACACCACAGGTCAGCCCCAACTCCTGAATCTTCACACCTCAGATCACCCCAATTCCTGCACATCACACCTCTGATTACCCCAATTCCTGCCCCATCACACCTCAGATAACCCCAATTCCTGCCCCATCACACCTAAGATCACCCCAATTCCTGCACCTTCACACCTCACATCAGCCCTAATTCCTGCACCTTCACACATCAGATCACCCCAGTTCCTGCACTTTCCCACCTCAGATCACTCCAAATCCTGCACATTTCCACCTCAGATCAGTCCAAATTCCTTCATAATCACACCTCAGAAGACCCCAATTCCTGCACCTTCACACCTCACATCACCCCAGTTCCTGCACCTTCCTGTCTCAGATCAGCCCAAATTCCTGCATCTTCACACCCCACATCACTCCAGTTCCTGCACCTTCACATTTCAGACCAGCACCAATTCCTGAACAATCACACCTCAGATCACCCCAATTTAGGGCTGGACTGGGACAAAAATTTGGCCCTGGACTTCATCCAGACCGGCCCACTTTAATTTTGCAAACACACACAAAAACAAGTGAACAAGTGAAGTGGGAGGGCTAACATCGTGCAGGAACATTGCTACAGCATCATTGGCTGGAATTTAAAAAACTGGCATTGCTGCACAGCCATTGGCTGCCTTTCAGTAATAAAAAATCCCTGCGCCACTAAGTGAATAAATATATACTGCTGCAAGCACTGAAAGGTTAAACCAAACCCTAAAATAAATGAAAAAACAAATAGTACTGCGCTGTATAATCTATAACATCAATAAATAAAGAGAACTGAAAATATAGAAATAAAGTGACAATAAGTGACATAAGCTAATATCAAATAAAGTGACCATGTGCACATGTGCAAGTGATAAAAACACTAGGTTCCACTTATTAAAGAGCGAATGCTCTAGTGAATGACAGACATCATAAATTCATTAATGAGTGATGGATAAATAACGTGAAATGTCTACACACTGTCCTATCTTCTAGGTAAAAACCAAGATGACAATAAAAATAATAACATTTGCAAAGTCTGTGAAACAGCTTCTACTGTGCCAAGAAACTAAATACAGTGCAGAAAAATGTGACTCCTTATCCTCCGTGCGCTATGTGGTATATGGATGTCCCCTTACCTTACTGCTGTAAGGTAACAGCAAATGAATATGTCTTTGCGGGTAACAGGTACAGTGGGGCAAAAAAGTATTTAGTCAGCCACCAATTGTGCAAGTTCTCCCACTTAAAAAGATGAGAGAGGCCTGTAATTGTCATCATAGGTATACCTCAACTATGAGAGACAAAATGTGGAAACAAATCCAGACAATCACATTGTCTGATTTTTGAAATAATTTATTTGCAAATTATGGTGGAAAATAAGTATTTGGTCATCTACAAACAAGCAAGATTTCTGGCTCTCACAGACCTGTATCTTCTTCTTTAAGAGGCTCCTCTGTCCTCCACTCATTACCTGTATTAATGGCACCTGTTTGAACTTGTTATCAGTATAAAAGACACCTGTCCACAACCTCAAACAGTCACACTCCAAACTCCACTATGGTGAAGACCAAAGAGCTGTCGAAGGACACCAGAAACGAAATTGTAGACCTGCACCAGGCTGGGAAGACTGAATCTGCAATAGGCAAGCAGCTTGGTGTGAAGAAATCAACTGTGGGAGCAATAATTTGAAAATGGAAGACATACAAGACCACTGATAATCTCCCTCGATCTGGGGGTCCACGCAAGATCTCACCCCGTGGGGTCCAAATGATCACAAGAACGGTGAGAAAAAATCCCAGAACCACGCGGGAGGACCTAGTGAATGACCTGCAGAGAGCTGGGACCAATGTAACAAAGGCTACCATCAGTAACACACTACGCCGCCAGGGACTCAGATCCTGCAGTGCCAGACGTGTCCCCCTGCTTAAGCCAGTACATGTCCGGGCCCCTCTGAGGTTTGCTAGAGAGCATTTGGATGATCCATAAGAGGATTGGGAGAATGTCATATGGTCAGATGAAACCAAAGTGGAACTGTTTGGTAGAAACACAACTCGTTGTGTTTGGAGGAGAGAGAATGCTGAGTTGCAACCAAAGAACACCATACCTACTGTGAAGCATGGGGGTAGCAACATCATGCTTTGGAGCTGTTTCTCTGCAAAGGGAACAGGGCGACTGATCCGTGTACATGAAAGAATGAATGGGGCCATGTATCGTGAGATTTTGAGTGCAAACCTTCTCCCATCAGCAAGGGCATTGAAGATGAAACGTGGCTAGGTCTTTCAGCATGACAATGATCCCAAACACAGCGCCCGGGCAACGAAGGAGTGGCTTCGTAAGAAGCATTTCAAGGTCCTGGATTGGCCTAGCCAGTCTTCAGATCTCAACCCCATAGAAAACCTTTAAAGGGAGTTGAAAGTCCGTGTTGCCCAGCGACAGCCCCAAAACCTCCCTGCTCTAGAGGAGATCTGCATGGAGGAATGGGCCAACATGCCAGCAGCAGTGTGTGACAACCTTGTGAAGACTTACAGAAAACGTTTGACCTCTGTCATTGCCAACAAAGGATATATAACAAAGTATTGAGATGAACTTTTGATATTGACCAAATACTTATTTTCCACCATAATTTGCAAATAAATTCTTTCAAAAATCAGACAATTTAATTGTCTGGATTTGTTTCCACATTTTGTCTCTCATAGTTGAGGTATACCTATGATGACAATTACAGGCCTCTCTCATCTTTTTAAGTGGGAGAACTTGCACAATTGGTGGCTGACTAAATACTTTTTTGCCCCACTGTATGTCCCCTATGGGTCCAAATATCCACTGACTTCTATACCTGGCGTTTTAGATGTGTAAGTATGTGTCCATCTTTAAACCCAGCAACGCTCTGCGAGACGTGGCCAATCCAGCATAATCTCATAAATTAGTGTTAGGACATATGAAAGGAAGAACAGGGGGGATGCTCGATAGTGCAGTATGTTTTTTAAAAATAATTTATTGAAAGAACAGCTATGGTACTCACATAGTAATGTGTATACAGATTAAAACAAACAAGAGCAGCGAGCTTGCCGTCATCACTTCCGGGGCTGAGAGACGGGGGGGGGGGGTTGAGGGAAAGGGGGTGAGAGGGGGTGGATGAGAGAGGGGGTGAGTGTAAGAGAGAGGAGGTGACTGTAAGAGAGGGGGGTGAGAGAGAGGAGGGGGCTGAGTGACAGAGAGGATGGTCTGAGAGACAGAGGGGGGGACTGAGAGACAGGGGGGCTGAGAGACAGAGGGGGCTGAGAGACAAGGGGGCTGAGAGATGGGGGTCTGAAAGACGGGGGGTCTGAGAGAGAGAGGGGGGCTGAGAGACAGAGGGGAGGGGACTGAGAGACAGAGGGGGGCTGAGTGACAGGGGGGGGCTGAGAGACAGATGGGGGTCTGAGAGATGGGGGGGTCTGAGAGACAGAGGGAGACTGAGAGACAGAGGGGGGCTCAGAGAAAGAGGGGGGCTGAGAGAAAGAGAGGGGGCTGAGACAGACCACATAGCACTGTCCCTATCTGCAGTCCCTCCTCCGTTCCCCCCCCCCCCCGCAGGCTCTGTGTGTGGGCAGGTATGTGTAGGATGCCGAGTACCTGATGGCCAGCAGCAGTAGCGTTGTGTCTCCTTCTTGATCCGGGGGTGCTCTGACTGCTCTGCTTCTTCCAGCGGCTCCTTGGCAACCTCCTCTTCCTCTGGGCTCCCAGTCAGCCTGTCCTCCGGCCTGGGCCGCACTGTTCTTGGAGCTCCTGTTCGCCTCTTTGATGGTCAGGAAGGGGGTGGAGCTCTTCTCCCTCCCGGGATCTCATCTAACTGCCCTCCTCGCTGGGCACCTTCCCCGAATCCACGCCGCTGTTTGCTGCCATGCTCCCACCGAACTCTGCATAAAAACCGGCCCACCGGGAAAGTCCCAGTAGTCCCGATGGTCAGTACATGCCTGCCCCAATTCCTGCACCATCACACCTCAGATCAGCCCCAGTCCCTGCACCATCACACCTCAAATCAGTCCTAATTCCTGGGCAGTGTACAGCGGTCAGCAGGGCAGAGAATGGGTTCAGCAGGGCAGAGGACTGGGATCAGCACGGTACAGAGCAGGAATCAGAAGGGCAAAGGATGGGCTCAGCAGAGCAGAGGACTGGGGTCAGAAAAGCATAGCACAAGTATCAACAGGGCAGAGGACGGGTGTCAGCAGGGCAAAGGATGCATGTCAGCAGGGCAGAATTGGGCGTCAGCAGGGCAGAGGATGCATATCAGCAGGGCAGAGGATGGGCACCAGCAGTGCAGAAGACGGGTGTCTGAAGGGCAGAGAGGGGGTGTCAGCAGGGTGCAGGGGCATCAGCAGGGCAGAGTGGGGGGAGTCAGCCAGACAGAGGATGGTGTCACTACACACAGCCAAGATCTGATTCTTTTGCAGACACAACCTGGATTTGCACAGTGTGTAGCTGGCTGAGGATTTCACAGATGAGAACTGCAATCGCCAGCCACACGCTGTGCCGATCGAGGTTGCGTCTGTTAAAGGAACATATTAGCTGTGTGCAGTGTGCAGGCGAAGAGACGCTCAGCTGCATGCCCTGTGGCAAGCCTGACTGTAGTCCAAGGATGGGAGGAAGAGCTTACCACCCCAGGCACAGCATTCATGCGGAGGAGATCTGGTCAACCGCTGCTTCAATGTCTGCTGTATGTAAACTGAGTGAGGTGGGCGAGAGGAATGGAGACAGAAAGCCAATTAGGTGATCCCAGCTGTGCTCCTTGTGTAGCCATCCGGCTTTGCTTATGCGTGGAGGTGGGTGTCCCAGGCATCCCTTGTGTGCCAGCATAAATGTGGCTGTGCGCCATATCTGGCACGCATGGCAGGGGTTGCCGACCCCTGCCCTAGAACAAGGCTACAATAACCTCCACCCTTTTCTATAACAGATGGGGTGGGTTCTATAGTCTTCAGGAACAGCTGGGAACAATGTAACTGTTATGCCACGTACAGACGATCTGAATTTCCGACAACCAAACTGTGGATTTATTTCCGACAGATGATGTTGGCTGAAACTTGTCTTGCATACACATGGTCGCACAAATGTTGTTGGAAATTCCGATCGGCTAGAACGCGCTGCTAATCCTTCTGCTAATCTCGTGTTTTTAGAAGTTTGTGAGAGGCGATTCATACTTTTCAGCCTCGTGCTCTTTCAGTTTGTGCTTGTGGGTTCGTATCTAGTTTTCAGTGTGTGTAGTCAGTTTGCATCTGGTTTTCATTATTCTAGCATTATAAAGAAGAAGAGAATGCGCTGCATTAAAAGATTAAAAACTTTGCAGCATGACGAATGTGCTATCTCCATTACGAACGCTAGTTTTACTGGATCGAGCGCTTCTGTCTCGTACTTGATTCAGAGCATGCGTGGAATTTTGTGCGTCGGAATTGTCTACACACGCTCGGAATTTACGACAGTGGATTCTGTTGTCGGAAAATTTGAGAACCAGCTTTCAAATTTTGTTTGCCAGAAATTCCGTCAAAAAATGTCCGATGGAGCCTACACACGGTCGGGCTTTCTGACAACAAGCTCACATCGAACATTTGTTGTCGGAAATTCCGATCGTCTATACGCGGCATTACAGTGCAGCACTTATTCAGCAGATATAACAAAACACTTTCAATTGTATATTTAACAGACAAAAAAGGACCAAATATCAGTAGTTATTGCAGAGGTTAACTTAATAAATGACAACTACTGGCTAGTGTACTTATGTTTTTTTCTGTATCTCACCTGCAAAATGTGATCCACAGCATCCTCAAAACTGCTAGCTCCACCAGTCCCAGGGGATGCAGTAAGTCCCAGGATTTGTGGGAGATTCCTTTCATGTTTCAGTTTTTTCTTAAGATAGATCTGCATCACCTTATTATAAATGGCATCTTTGTGAGTGTGGTGGCACTCGTCTATTATTAGCAGAGTGAAATCTAAAGAAACAGTAATAATTGTCAGTTTTTCTTCCCTATTAAGAACCAAATCATACAGGTGATACAGTATAATGTGCTGTCAATTAAAAACAGGAAAAAAGTATATCAATAGTATATCTCCTAATCATGTATATGTAGGAAAACATTTATCATTTGACTAGCAGTTTGTTGGAAATATGGCATTTACAGTACATAGACATGTGATATGGTTTTAACATTTAACATGTTTGGTTGTTATATTTATGCTATGTACATTTATCATTAGGTCAATGCTGTCACAAGCATCCCCGCCCCTTTGTGTATGCCAGCTGCAGGGCAGGGAATCTCCCACCCGCAGCTCATTGGCACAGCATTGACAGCTAACTTCCTGGTTTGGAAGAAGTAGGGCTCAGACAACATCCAAGCTTATGGTTAGTCTGGAGGTTCAGTCAGCCTAGTGCTACATGGGCAATTAAATCTCTTTGCTGAAAACAGATTTACCTACTCATTGGCTGTCACCAACACAGCACAGAATTAAGCCAATGATAACCTCTCAGTGGCAAAAAGATTTAAACGTATAGTGCTACCACAGGATGGGCCGCTGAATTTCAGGCCTTTTCACCCACACAGCACCCACAACCAGGCAAAAGTGATTTTCCACTCTCTCCAATGGCTCAATAATCAGTCTAGGGGATTTGGTTTTTAAGGTTTATTGTAGAACACTGAACTTGGATTGGGATTAGGGATACATGGAATTCCCAGAACTAAAAAACTTCAAAATTTAAACAAACAGTTGAGGACCTGCTAAAGTCTCTGGTTGCTATGAACTGACTCCCAATGGAGCTGTACACCAGTGGGAGTGGTGCTGCAGCTGGAATAACGCACAAAAGTTCCAAAAGTTAAAGTTGCAGATGCAGCAACTGGCTGTATTGAACAGCATCTTGCTACTCTTGACCCTAGCTCAAGGGCAACTGCCCCCCCCCCCCCCAACAAGAAATTAGTTGCGGGTGAGTGAGCGGGCAGCTCGGCGGACGGGTGAGTGTGCAGGTGGCTTGGCGGGTAAGCGGGCGGGTGGCTTGGCGGGAGGGCAGCTGGGTGGCTCGGTGGGTGAGCAGGCAGCTCGGTGGGTGAGCGGGCAGGCGGCTCAGTGGGCGAGCGGACAGCTGGCCAATCAGCGGGCCGGTGTGTGGGGGAGCAGAGAGATGACATCATCTCTCACTGCCCGGCGCCCGCCCTGCATCCTTTCAGTTCTGCCCTCACTGTGCAGGCAGCCGCGGGCAGCAGAGAGATTACATCATCTCTCTGCTGCCTGACTTCACTCTGGGACACAGTCGCGCTGTGCACCATGAATGGCGGTGCAATCTTCTGGGACCTGTGACGTGTCCTAGAAGATTGCAGGGAGGGAGGGGCTGCCTAGGAAGTGGGAGCTGGGTACCTGTCAAAACTAGGTTCCTGTTCTCCCCCCCCCCAAAAAAAAAATGACATGCCAAATGTGGGGGTCGGGGGGTCAGGATTGCTTAAAGCGGAAGTTCCACTTTTGGGTTAACGAAGGTAAACATGCTTCAGACATTAGGTAACCGGAGATCTTAATTATTGTGTGATAAGCATGGTGGCCAACTAGGCTTGTATTCCAGCCAAGGAGGATTCTATGCAACTTTGAACCAATGAAAATGCTCCATGGAAGTGAATGTAGGGAACTTGTTGGGGTTGGGCAGAGAGGGAATATAAAAGCAGGTCAAAAGCTCTCAAGAAATCCTCTTTTGAGCCCAGGCAGTAAGGAAACCAGGAGGTCTGCGTAACGTATCAGCATTATTCTTTTGTTTCTCTTTTCTGTAACTTCTATTGTCCTGCAATTTGTCTTAATATATTGATAGCTTTTGTAGTTACATTGCAACATCGTTCTTCTTTTTGTATTACTTACTTTGTATCTTATTGATAACATCATCGCTTTAAATTTACCAGCTACGCCATATTTGGTAATATTTGATTAACACGGGTTTCTTTTCTATATACTAGTAAATTTAAATAAATAAATAAAATAGTAAAAAAATGGTGCGCTAATATCACAATACTCTGAATATAAAAACTAGAAGATACTAATGTTAATAAGTGCTGTGTGCTATTGTGATCCCTGTGTATATTCTAGCCACTATGTAAAGTGCCTAGTGCCTAGAAACAAGCCTTTAAAGCTATTAATTAACAAATATAAACACGTGTGCTAAAGTGCTGGGTGTGCACAATAAACTTACTCACACTAAATCACAATAGAAATGACCAAATTAAAAAGGTATATGCGTGCTTAAAAAAAAGTCACATCCGATATTGTTCCTGCTGGTAGTATAAAGCTGAAGCCAGGTAGATAAAATACTGGGTGTACACAATAAAAATATTCACACTAAATAAAAATAAAAATGACAAATTCAAAGAGGTATATGCGTGCTTAGAAAGGTCACATCCAATATTGTTACTGCTGGTGATATAAATCTGAAGCCAGGTATGGAAGCATGACAAAATTATGGCAAGAAGTATAAATGATTGATCCTCCAGACAATAGCTACCACGTGAACTGGTTTGCAGTTCCAATTCTGAGTCAAACAGCTGATGAGGTTACCCTTCTCTGTCCTATCCTCCGTAGCCTCCAGAGCTCAAACATGTAACAGAAGAGAAAACAATAGTGTAGTACTGAAAAAATAGTGTCAGCAAACTAAAGCCGATGCACTCACATACGCCCAGTAGGTATAAGCGTGTATGACATACAGGCTCACTCCTCCTCACAGCCTTTTCATGTAGCCGCACACTCGTGGTTGACGTCATTGGCTCCTCCTCCTGATGCGTAGCGTCACAGGTCACGTGACATTCTCCCTTGAATACTACACTATTGTTTTCTCTTCTGTTACATGTTTGAGCTCTGGAGGCTACGGAGGATAGGACAGAGAAGGGTAACCTAATCAGCTGTTTGACTCAGAATTGGAACTGCAAGCCAGTTCACGTGGTAGCTATTGTCTGGAGGATCAATCATTTATATTTCTTGCCATAATTTTGTCATGCTTCCATACCTGGCTTCAGCTTTATATGACCAGCAGTAAAAATATTGGATGTGACCTTTCTAAGCACGCATATACCTCTTTCAATTTGTCATTTTTATTGTTATTTAGTGAATATTTTTATTGTGTACACCCAGTATTTTATCTACTTGGCCAGCTTTATACTACCAGCAGGAACAATATCGGATGTGACTTTTTTCTAAGCACGCATATACCTTTTTTATTTGGTCATTTCTATTGTGATTTAGTGTGAGTAAGTTTATTGTGCACACCCAGCACTTTAGCACACTTGTTTATATTTGTTAGTTAATAGCTTTTAAGGCTTGTTTCTAGGCACTAGGCACTTTACATAGTGGCTAGAATATACACAGGGATCACAGTAGCACACAGCACTTATTAACATTAGTAGCTTCTGGTTTTATATTCAGAGTATTGTGATATTAGCGCACCAATTTTTTCCAATATTTTACTATTTTATTATTGCACCAGTGAGAGATCACTTTTTTGGTTTGCAGATTTTATCACTCCATATGTATATATATATATATATATATATATATATATATATATATATATATATATAGTTTTCACCACACCAGCGCTTGAGTACTATCACTATCACTTAAATAAATATATATTTATATATATTAATTTATATTTTAGCACAGTTATCATTTGTTATTGATTTTATTGGTTATAGCATTAAAGCATTGGCTAGATTCTTATATAGACAAAAGGTTGTAATCGCTTATTTTATTTATCATTAAAGAGGAACTGCAGTCTGCTCACGTAATTTGATATAAAAACATCTTTGCCATTCTGAAGCTTCCCTCCAACAACTTTGCATATTATTTTATATATACTGTGATTCTGTACTTGCCAAATATGCTGCAGAAATCTCCCTCCACTGAGTCTGGCTGCAACCATTTTAACTGTGGGCAGTTGAACCTGCTGCCTGTTCACTTCCTGGATTTACACAGACACACAGAGGCACACCTCCAGCTCTACAGCTCTGATTGGCCCTTTTATGAATCATCCCCCCTCCCTTCCTGGCAAACTCTCAGGAGGGTGAGAGAGAGCTGTGCATGATGTCATAAGCCTAGGCTTTTTATCAGACAACAAACAGGCAGTGAGCTGTATAAGGTATTTACTGACAGAGAAAAAATGTTTTACTATCCAAAGTTAAAACAACAAGGGCAGAGGATTTAATAGATGGAAAATTGAAAAAAATTATTTTCAAGTTCCGCTTTAAGTGAATAAGTGAAGTAGGTAGAAATCGCCAAAACAATGTGCACTAGAGAGAACAGGGTAATGCACGCTCCTTTTGTCAATCTTGTATTTCACCTTTTGCATGCGAGTGTATTTAATTGTGATCAGTATTAAACTGCTTACAGTCTGCACTCAGAGACACTCACCCATTCAGTCTGTTTGAATACAACAGAGGAAGTTACTGCAATGGTCTGCCATTCATCCAGATAACAGAACCAGAGAAGAAAGTGCAAAGATGATTAAAATCCTCTCCATGTACTATACATAATTGATTTGGAGAGGATACTATTTTATCTTTAAGCCTTGTTGACACAAGCAGCTGGGGTGTTGGTTGGTAAAATCATGCAGTTGAGCTGCAGGTTTTACCACCCCATGAAAGGGTCATGAAAAAGCCCCCTTGTGTTCTCTAATACACAACTGTTCCTTTAAAAGTTATCATTTTGCTGATCTAGTAAAAAATATGGAAGCAAGAAAATCCCGGACTGCTCTGGAAACGGACATCTTTCTTAAAAGATGTAATTATTATTTAATAAAGATGTCCGTTTCCAGAGTACAGCAGTCCGGGATTTTCTTGCTTCCATAGACTTGTGCACAGTCTGCACCTGACATTCATCGAGGGTGGAGGTTTTCTCTTACGATCCGTAAGGCTGGATTCACACCTATGCAGTTTTAGTGCTTTTTGCATTTTGCAGATTTTCACTACAGAACATGTTCCATAGGAAACCATGTTAGATGGACTGTAGTGCAAATCTGCAAAATGCAAAAAGCACTAAAACTGCATAGGTGTGAATCCAGCCTAAGGCTGGATTCACACCTATGCATGTTGCTTTTGGGCGTTTTTGGAGGTTTTTTTTCATGCTTGCCACGTTTTTGAGCAGCGTTTTTGCGGCGTTTTTGCCGCGATTTGCGTTTTGCGTTTTTTTTTTTTTTTTACAGTTTTTTTTTACAGTCTAAAAAAAAAATTAAAAAAAAAAAAAAAAAAAAAAAACGGCAAAAACGCATCAAAAACGCTGCAAAAACGCTGCAAAAACGGTGCACTTGCGTTTTTGATGCTTGTCCATTGAAATCCATTACATGCAAAACGCTGCTTTTTGCATGAAAAAAAGTCCCCGACCCTTTCCAAAAATGCAGAGAAACAAAAAGGCATTGATGTGAACATGTTCCATAGGAACCCATGTTAAAAAATTCCCGTGCATGTCTGCAAAATGCAAAATGCATCAAAAAACACGCTAGTGTGAATGGAGCCTAAGGCTTAGAGAGCAGCATTTCCTTTCTAAGGCTCCATTCACACTAGCGCGTTTTTTGATGCATTTTGCATTTTGCAGAAATGCATGGGAATTTTTTAACATGGGTTCCTATGGAACATGTTCACATCAATGCTTTTTTGTATCTCTGCGTTTTTGGAAAGGGTCGGGGACTTTTTTTCATGCAAAAAGCAGCGTTTTGCATGTAATGGATTTTAATGGACAAGCATCAAAAACGCAAGTGCAGCGTTTTTGCAGCGTTTTTGGTGCGTTTTTGGTGCGTTTTTGACGTTTTTTTTTTTTTTTTTTTTTGTAATTTTCTTTTAAGACTGTAAAAAAAAATGAAAAAAAAAAAAACGCAAAACGCAAATCGCGGCCAAAACGTGGCAAAAACGCTACAAAAACGCTGCTCAAAAACGTGCCAAGCATGAAAAAAAAACCTCCAAAAACGCTCAAAAGCAACATGCATAGGTGTGAATCGAGCCTAAGTAAAAAATATATTGTTGTGTAAAATGGGTCTTGTGTTCAAAACCAAAACTAGACATAGGAAGTGACATATGTGTCATAAGATGTCTACATTTATATCTGTCTAGGTGACATAATAATAATGTGACATGATGGGTTTGCTTAGAAAAAGAGCTAATGAATGTGACTGGTTGATTGTTTGTTAGAAAGGAAATGTGTCATTTGAATATATACCCCTTATTGGTGGACGATGGTCTGTAACGCCTACCTTTCACATGTCCGGGATAATAAACTGAACAGTGTACGAAGCAATTTTGCTGTGTGAGTTATTCATGTAGGCTGTTTCCTATTCATAGAGATATACTTGGGAATGAAAGTAACGGAATCGGCCGATGGTAAGGTAATTATAATTAGATAATAAGATGATAGTCAGAACTAGTAATTCAAGGTGTAATTTGCACCTTTCAGTGGTGTCAGAATTTTAAATACTCAAGTAATTAGATAATTTTTAATATAGATTATATTTGATAGAAACTTAGATTAAAAGGAGAACTATTTTCTTCTTGAGTATTTTTTGTTGGGAAGGGTGCAGGCCACTTTAGTGACAGAGTTGGTTAATTCCTAGCTTTCACCGGGGTTGCCCATCCTTATAGAACAAAGGTACTTAGGAAGTGCTTTGAAGTTTGTGCTAATTGGTTTTATTCCACTATATGATTGCTGGTTGGTATTGCTAGATTACTTGTATATTTTTTATTTTGTAGCAGCTTGGGGTTTCTATGATGTTACGCCAAGGTTGGCTTTAAGCATTTTGAGAACGCTGTGGAAAGGTGTATACGCCTATTAGTAGCTTTGGAAGCTCGTGGGAAGAAAAGATAAAGTGCTCAAGCAGGTAGGTAGGGATATTTAGTCAGAAATAGGGACAAAGTAACTTAGGAATCTCCCTTGCTTATACCCAAATATCGTGAGAGTGGTAAGTACTTTTGTATGTATATTTATATAATCTGCTAAGTTTTTTTAAAGAATGAAAGAGGGTAATTCAGATGTGGGTATGTCATTGCCTAAGGTGTTAAAAAGACTGAAATAATTAAGGAAAATGTTATTGTTGTTATGCATATGGGACAAAAGGTATTTTGGTTATGCGATGGAAATAAAAGAAATGGACCAGTCGAGGTTACAGTGCAATATTATATGAGCTATATGAGGTCTCTCCTTTACTAATATTTGTTTATAAGTGCTTAAATTGCTTGCAAGAAGTGTAATTGTTTAACCACTTCAGCCCCGGAAGATTTGGCTGCTCAATGACCAGGCCATTTTTTGCAATACGGCACTGCTTCGCTTTAATGACAATTGTGCGGTTGTGCCACGTTGTACCCAAACAAAACTGAGGTCCTTTTTTTTCCCACAAATAGAGCTTTCTTTTGGTGGTGTTTGATCCTCTCTGCGGTTTTTATTTTTTGCGCTATAAACAAAAAAAGGCCGACAATTTTGAAAAAAACACAATATTTTGTACTTTGTGCTATAATAAATATCCCCAATTTATTTTTTAAAAAAGCTAATTTTTTTCTCATTTTAAACCTATATGTATTCTTCTACATAATTTTGGTAATAAAAAAACGCAATAATTGTATATTGATTGGTTTGCACAAAAGTTATAGCGTCTACAAAATAGGGGAAATATTTATGGCATTTTTATTATTATTATTTTTTTTTACTAGTAATGGCGGTGACCAGCAATTTTTATTGGGACTGCAACATTATGGCAGACAGGTCGGACACTTTTGACACATTTTTGGGGCCATTGGCATTTATACAGCGATCAGTGCTATAAAAATGCTCTGATTACTGTGTAAATATCACTGGTAGGGAAGGGATTAACAGTAGAGGGCGATCAAGAGGTTAACTGTGTTACCTAGGGAGTGATTCTAACTGTGGGGGGATGGGACTGCCTAGGTGAGGAGACCGATCGTTGTTCATACTTAGTATGAGCAACGTATCGCTCTTCCCACCCCTGACAGCACGGAGGTCTGTCTGTTTACATTGACAGATCTCTGTTCTGTTTCTGTGTGGAGCGATCGTGGGCCCCCTGCGGCAGCTGGTCAGGAAGTGGTTAAATGTTTTGATGACTAGAATTTTGAAGGTTGCAAAAGAATGTGTTAGGTGAGCCCCGGTTCACACAGGGGCGGCACGACTTGCAGGTCGCCTCAGCGAGGCGACCTGCAAACGACTTCCGAGGCGACTTGCAAAACGACTTCTGCATAGAAATGCAAAGTAGTACAGGAACCTTGCGTCGCTCCTATTAGAACGGTTCCGTAGCACAGAACGGGAGGCGACTTGTCAGGCGACTAGGTCGCCTGACAAGTCGCCCCTGTGTGAACCGGCCCTAAGAGTAAGAGAGGAGTTATTTATTAATGAAAGTTAAATTAAATTAAAAAAAAAAAAGCAGCAAAGAAAATTCTGAGTATTAAGGTCTTGGCATTGCAGTGGGAAAGTTAACAGAACTTACCACTCCTAGGGCCAGGTAAAGCTCACATCTAGAAGCTTAGGAACACTGGGTCTGCAGTTAAAATCCATTATTGAAGGTAGCTAATGATATATCTGATGAAGGTTTCCATTGTACAAGTCGATTCAATGTAGTTTAGAGACAAAAGATGCAGAAAAAGTATTTTTGAAAACGTGAAGTAACATTACGGAGCTGTTAGAGATTTAAAGGGGATGTTCAAAGACATTAGTGGCGAAGTATACCAGACCTGGCGAGTGTCCATGTTTGCTGTAGCATCGCAGGAATATTCATTTTCATGTATATATTGATTATGCAGTATATTTGACCTAAGGGATGATCAGGAATGATTGTCAAGGACAGTCAAGATCCAAGGTTTTAAGCTAGCAGTAGATATTGTAAAAATTGAGATATGTGTGAACCTACATATATTAATATTGAAACTAAGAAAAGGGGAACTTGCCATACAGCATATAATATTGTTGGTTATTTTAAATAATAATAATTAAGGTAAATGATTATATGATAAAATTGATTCTTAGCCACTTGCCGACCGCCGCACGCCAATGTACAACGACAGAATGGCACGGGCAGGCATATGGGCGTACCTGTACGTCCCTGCCTTCCAGCGGGCGGGGGGCCCTATCAGGCCCCCTCCCCAGTGCCTGCGGTGGTCGGAATTGTTCCAGGAGTGATCTTTGCTGAGGGGGAGGCCACTGATTCATGGCCACCCCCTCGCGATCGCTCCTGGTCAATGAGAAGCTTCCTCTGCTTCTGTAATTTAAACAGATGTAAACAGAAGCAGAGAAAGTGATGTCATCTCGCCTCGTGCAGCCTTTTCGTTCCGGCACCCGAGGAGAGAAGACATCCAAGTAAGTCTGCACCAACACCACACTAATGCCCCGTACACACGGTCGGACATTGATCGGACATTCCGACAACAAAATCCTCGGATTTTTTCCGACGGATGTTGGCTCAAACTTGTTTTGCGTACACACGGTTGCACAAAGTTGTCCGAATTTCCAATCGCCAAGAACGCGGTGAGGTCAACCACGTACGACAAGACTAGAAAAGGCCAGTTCAGAACCAAGCGCGGCACCCTTTGGGCTCCTTTTGCTAATCTCGTGTTAGTAAAAGTTTGGTGAGAGACGATTCGCGCTTTTTCAGACTCGTGGTTTTCAGATCGTTTTCTGCTGTTCAGTTTGTGCTTGTGGGTTTGTATCTGCTCTTCAGTGCGTGCAGCAAGCTACGCGTGACTTTGATTAGTCATTATGTTCTTGCTCGTTCGTTACTGTTTTTCAGGTCCCTCTTCACAGGCCTTGCTGTGCTTCAGTGCGTTCTGTTACTTCGTTCTGAGCAGCCGACCGTTTTCTAGCCATGTTGCGTATACGTACTCCTCGTAGAGTTTGTGCTGTGCGGGGGCTTGGTGTTGGGGTCCTGACTTTGACACAAGTCCAGTCCATGAACAGGGTGGAGAGGAGTTCATGGACCAAGAATTGGTTGCTTCAGCGTGACCAGTTCTGTCATATGCCTTTGCTCCGTGAGATCCGTGAGAATAATCCTGATGATTTCAGGAACTTTCTCAGGATGACAGACCCCGTTTTTCACAGTTTTTTGGCTTAGCTGACCCCTTATATTAGCAGGCAGGATACCTGCATGAGGCAAACCATCACTGCGGAGCAGAGGCTGGTCGCCACCCTGCGGTACTTGGCGACGGGGAGAAGCCTGCAGGACTTGAAGTTCTCGACAGGCATCTCCCCCCAGGCTCTGGCGATCATTATCCCAGTGACCTGTTCTGCCATCATCCAGGTCCTGCAGAAGAAGTATATTAAGGTAAGATTTTTATCCTTTAATATCACATTTTATTGTATTTAATGTTTGATAATATATTGTATTTCTTTCCACATTCCCAAATTACCATGATTGTAATATGCTGTGAATGTCCCCTTTGTCCTCATGCATGCTGGATTTGTATGTACTTATTTTTTTTGTCCTTCATACATATTTGCCTTCACTTACCTCCCCAGCATGCTCTCCTGGCCTTATATTCACCTCATGTAGTCACTTAACAATGTATTTTATCAGCTCCATAGTAGTGCTTTACCCTAAATACCCCCTAAAACGTTTTTAAATGTGATTTGTGCTTTAAATTCTGGCAGAGTGCCAGAGGCTTTTTTTTGGGGGTCCCCAAATCATTTGGAAACCTCCCTCCCCCCAACTGCTAAGTCAGCTGATACCAATTCTCTATCTAACCTCAATCATCTATCTGCTGACATTGCCAAACCCATACACACTATACCCATCTCTTTTGTGCTCAGATGTATGGATGAATTCCGCAAAGCATGTAGTGCAAGGGCCTGCCTGTATACTTTCAGATGGTACTGTTTCGAGTTTTTGTATACTATTATTATCTTGCTAGGTAATAGCAGAATGTCCAAATGTGCTCAAATGTGTACAGTGTGTATTTATATCTTTGTATTATGACACTTCTTACCTGTCCAGTGGGTTGCCAATAGTGTAACTAAGGAGGGGCTGTTCCAAGTAATACCCATTATTTAGGCATTCATCTCTCAATGAAGTGGAGAGGGTTACCTGTCCAAGAGCTCCCCCCCCCTATAATGTTAGAAATGGCCCATGGGGAGGGGGGAATCTGATAGGTGTACCTTATACTTTGGTCTTTAAAAATTCCCATTAATAAATGTTATCTTGATGTTGGCCAAGAAGTTTTGTGTCTAATCTGCTTTCCATATTTATGTGCAAAAAGACTAATTTTTTTTTTGTTTTCCTCAACAGTTTCCTTCCACGCCACAGGAATGGCAGACTGTGGCCTCCCACTTTGCCCAGTGGTGGGACTTTCCTAACTGCGGAGGGGCAATTGATGGGAAACACATCCACATCGTCCCACCACCCAACTCGGGGTCGTACTAATATAATTATAAGGGGTTCAATAGTATTGTGATGTTGGCGGTGGTGTCAGCTAATTACGAGTTCCTGTATGTGGACGTGGGGAAGAATGGCTGGATGTCCAATGGTGGAGGCATCGCCCAGATGGAGTTTTACAGGTGTCTCCAGAATGGCAGCTTGGACTTGCCACCTCCAGAAGACAATGTGGAAGGACTCCCATTCGTCTTCGTTGCGGATGAAGCATTTGCGCTGGGGGACCATCTTATGCGGCCATTCCTGATGAGGACCCTCACCCTGGACCAGAGGGTTTTTAATTACCGGATGGCCAGAGCCAGAAGAGTGGTGGAGAACACATTTGGAATCATGGCCAGCCGGTTGCTCCTATTTCTTACACCCATACATATGGCGGAGTATAAACTGAATCATATTATCCTGGCGTGCTGTGTTCTACACAACTTTTTACGTCAACATTCTGCCAAGTATGCTGGCTCAGTTGGGCCTGAGGCCGGAATTATAAATGAAACAACCCTGACGGCGCTTGAAATTGGCCGTCTTGGCTTGCCCTCCCTGAGTGCCCGTGATGTCCAGCTAAGATACCTTGAGTTCTTTGCGGGTAGGGAGGCCATCAATATGCCAGACAATGTGTGAAACCTTTATCAAATAAAAAAAAAATTAAGCAAATCTTTGTTGACATTTACTGCTTGTGTTTGTTTTAGCTGACCCTGACAGAAATGTGGTGAGTCCTGAAAATGGCGTGATTGTGTAACCTTACAAAGCACTGTTGAATGTTATTTACTAAAGGCAAAGACACTTTGCACTACAAGTGCACTTGAAACTGCACTGAAACTGCACTTGTAGTGCAAAGTGGATTTGCCCTTATTAAATAACCCCCATTGTCACATAAAGCAGCAATTGGAGCACCACAAAAGTGTTGTAGCGTTGAGACAATTATCCACACATTCTTGATTAACAATCTTTTTAATACCAGCACAATCACATGTGCATTTAGAAAAGGTTTTTAAAACAAATCAACATGTTTGTTGTATAACAATTTTTGGGGTGGCATTAGAAAAAGTAGAAATGTCCATTTAATATAAAACAGGCTTGTTTCAAAGCAACAAGAAAGACACAAATCTTGAACTTACAAAGTTCACATTTGGTAGAACTTGAAGGCAATATCAGACATGAGTATTTAGGAACTGTGTTTGATATTGCGTTCAGATGGGGTGAAGTCACCCCAGGAAAAGCCAAATTTTGAAGATGCACACCAATTTACGAATGTCAACATGTGCTAGCTGCCATCACGGGGGATCAAGGGACGTGTTTTGGGGGTGCAAGCCCTTCCTCACAGCTACTTTATTATTGAGGAAGGGGTTGCACCCCCAAAACGCGTCCCTTGATCTCCCGTGATGGCAGACAGCACATGTTGACACACTGTGTGCATCCTCAAAATTTGGCTTTTCTACAATTCGGGAAAAACATTTAAAATTGTAGTACACCATAAAAGAAAGGGCTTTGGAGGGGTTTTAAACTCACCCCAAAACATCAATGATGTTCTTAT
Organism: Aquarana catesbeiana; assembly: GCF_042186555.1. Lineage (NCBI taxonomy): Eukaryota > Metazoa > Chordata > Amphibia > Anura > Ranidae > Aquarana > Aquarana catesbeiana. Next base: position 153,149,802 of record NC_133335.1, read on the forward strand.
TTTTTTTAATAACATCATTGATGTTTTTCGTGATGTTTTCCAAGGCAACATTACACCCCATGATCTCCCTGATCAGGATCTGGGCACTTTCCGTGGTGAAAGGATCTGGATCCACAACATCACGATCACCTAAAAAGAGAGAAACCAAAAAAAAACATGTATTATAAATATGGCGGCATCCATCTCTTACCTGAGCCTGTGGTCGCAGACACTCACCTGTTGTGGTGACTATTATTATTATTATTATTCAGGATTTATATAGCGCCAACAGTTTACGCAGCGCTTTACAATATAAAAGGGAGACAATTAAGTTATAATACAATACAATACAATAGGATTAAGAGGGCCCTGCTCAGAAGAGCTTACAATCTAATAGGGTGGAGCAGGTGGTACAAAAGGTTGTAACTGTGGGGAATGAGCTGGTGGAAGTGGTAGGAGATTAGTTGGAGACGTGATAGGCTTTCCTGAAGAGGTGAGTTTTCAGGGATTGCCTGAAGGTAGCAAGAGTAGGGGATAGCCGGATAGATGGAGGTAGCGAGTTCCAGGGGATGAGAGAGGCTCTGGAGAAATCCTGGAGATGAGCATGGGAGGAGGAGATGAGAGAGCTTGAAAGCAGGAGGTCTTGAGAAGAGCGGAGAGGTCGATTTGGGTGATATTTGGAGACAAGATTAGTGATGTAGCTTGGGGCAGAGTTGTGAATGGCTTTGTATGTTGTGGTTAGAATTTTGAATTTAATTCGCTGTGTGATTGGGAGCCAGTGTAGGCAGACACTGAGCGGTTGGTAAGGTGGATAAGTCTGGCAGCAGCATTCATGATAGACTGAAGAGGGTATAGCCTATGGAGCGGTAGGCCAATGAGAAACTAGTTCCACCACGTCTTCTTCCTCATGCTCTTCTTGTGTTTGGGGTATTTCCCCTTCTTCCAGAGGTGGGGGGTCTCTGGTCTCCTCGGATGAGGGGTGTCCTCTGAGTCTTTTCTCCCCTATGTGAAACAAAAAAGGTATACTTAGCACACAGATATTTGATGGCAGAGCTATAAATATGAAACATTGCTTGGAAGTGGGGTACAATTGTCTATTTTGGCAGAGTTCCAAGATGTAGAATTTTTATTGTCCTTTGTCAAGCTTCAATTCTTTACCTGTCTTGTACAAGCTTCACAGATGGAGACACCCCTATAGTATACACTGGAGCACCTGTGTGGGCCCCCTAATAAAAAGGGTGTTCTTGTGTCCCACACTAGTGCTCCAGCGTCCATATGTGAAAACTGCTGCTGAGTGTCCTCTCCTTACACAGAATCTAGTTTGCATTTCATTCTAGTAACAAACACATCTACACAACCAAATTAGTTTCATACAAGTAGGCCCTAAAAAATGTGGTCAAATACATATGGCAAAAACAACGGTGTTTTATAGGCCGAAAGAAAAATGTTTGATACGAACGAATAATGTGCCACAACAGTTCCTAAAAGCACATGGAGCAGCACGAACGTAATAAACACAAAAAGAATAGGAACACTGGACAACTACTTACTTTTTTGCAGCACTCTCTGGATCTTTCTGTACTGCTCGTGTTCTCTTAATTTCAGGTCCGACCACCGTTTCCTGAGCTGATCTTTCGATCGTCTTACCCCGAAATTCCGGTGCAGACTTTTGACCACTTTCGTCATTATCTTGGCCTTTCTGACATTGGGGTTGGGGTAAGGTCCATACTTTCCATCATAGTCGGCCTTCTTCAGGATGTCGACCATCTCCAACATCTCCCCAAAGGACATATTTGAGGCCTTAAATCTTCTCCTTCTTGATCCAGACGTTTCCGGATCCGGCTTTCCTCCCCCTCCTCCTCGTTGCTGTAATTAGCACGCACCTGCTGTGTCTCTGCCATGTGCTCTTCCCCCACTGCGCCGAACGAAAAGGGGCGGGGAATAGACTAGAAAGAACGCCGGGGGCGGGTGGAATTACACGCATGCGCAGTGTGTATAAAGCGTAACATGCGTGCATAGTACGTACGATCTGTGAGCGGAAGAAGGAGTATCGGAGGCGCCGATCGTGATAACGAAGGTAAGAGCCAAACTTGGGCCTATACTGCTTCTAGATTGAGGCCTATATTGTAACAGGATTAGGAGAGTTTGGCCTGACATTAGGGTTTGTCTTGTGTTGTGTCTTGCAGTGAAAATGGATATCTTGAAAGATAACGACTTTATGGCAATCTTCATTGATATGTTCAGAGAGCTGCCTTGTCTGTGGCAGATAAACCACCCACATTATAAGAACCAAACAAAGAGGAAGGCAGCACTGGATCAATTGCTGGAATTTGTGAAGACGGTGGTCCCCACGGCAGACATCGCCTATTTGAAGATCCTAATTGGTGGCCTGAGGAGCACTTATCTAAGGGAGCACAAGAAGGTCCAGGATTCCCAGAGATCCGGAGCAGCAGATGACATCTATGTCCCCAGGCTGTGGTACTATGACAGGCTGCATTTTCTGGCAGGCCAGACTGAACCCAGGCCAGCACTCTCCAGTCTTCCTTCCACGCTTCCTTCCCCCCCCAGCTGAGGCTTCTGACGCCCAACCTGGGCCTTCCAGGCAGCAACATATGGAGGAGCCCAGCTTGAGCCAGGTATAGCATTCCTCGAAATAATTCTGCTTGTCCAATCAATGATGTTAAATAGATGTTAGTTTGGAGTACTAATTTATGATTGTGATTGATGATGCAAAAACTAAAACCATGTCCCTTTTTCATACACAGGGAAGTCTCAGCCAGGAGGTGGCCGGGCCAAGCAGGCTGCCTGATATGCAGGTCCCTCCCCTACACCCGCAAAGACAGAGTGGCAGGAAGAAGAGGAGTACCCTGGAGGAGGCTGCCATAGGCCTCTTTTGGAAGGCTACAGAGGCCCTGAGAACCCCCCACACTGTGGAGGAGGACTTTGCTTGCATAACTGCCTGCAAAATGAGGCAGATGGAGGAGGGCCAACAACTCATGTGTGAGTCCTTAATTTTGGAAGCTCTCAATAAGGGGTTGAGGGGCCAAATAACACCTGCTACCCACATTTGTGACCTCACACATGGTCCTCCTCCTCCTCCAGGTCCTACTAGTCCTCCTCCTCCAGGTCCTACTAGTCTTCCTCCTCCTCCAGGTCCTACTCCTCCTCCTGCCACATCTCCAACATCTGAGCCACAGCCAGGAAGGAAGCGTGGAAAAAAGACCAGAAAGTGATGACCCTGGGTCCAGTCTGGTCTGGCAAAAGATGCAGGCTCTTGTAGTACCACAGCCTGGGGACACAGATGTCATCTGCTACTTTCCGGATCTCGGCGACTTCTGGACCAGACTGCACTCCCTTGGATAAGGACTCCTCAGGCCACCAATTTTGATGTTAAAGAATTGATGTCTGCCCTGGGGGTCCAAGGCTTCGCTAATTTCAGCTGTTTCTCCAGTGTTGCCTCCCTCTTTGTTTGGTTGTGAGCCCTTAATAAAGGATTTTTTGGTTCAATTATACTCTCCTATGTGTTTTTTCCTTCAAAAAGGACAGTTTGTTTGTGAGGATTCAGGTACATTTCTAAAGTACAATGTGAAATTAACAAGGGACACCAACACCAACCCCAAGCAATCTCCTTGAGATTAAATAATATAAGATATCAATGGTGTTGTGGTAACTTGAACACACACAAAAATATTATGTAGTAAAACTAAAAATAAAATAGAACAAAGATCAGACTTGAAAAAAATACAAACCTAAAAAAAAAAAAAAAAAACAGCCTTAAAAAAAAAAAAAACAACCCAAAAATAATTTTGTCAGGTGTGAAAAATCCAAATATATTGAGGGAGTCTCGATAAATAATAAAGAAAGAAGTTTGTGAGAAGTCTGTGTGAATATGAGCAGCAAAACTACTTAATTCTTCTCACATTATAAAGAAGAAGAGAGTGCGCTGTATTAAACCATTTTTTACATTGCACCGTGACGAAAGTGCTGTATCCATTGCGAACGCTAATTTTACCAGACCGAGCTGTTCCGTCTCGGAATTTCTTCTGAGCATGCATGGCACTTTGTGCGTCGGAACTGGCCACACACGGTCGGGATTGACGCGATCGGATTTTGTTGTCGGAAATTTTTATAGCCTGCTCTCAAACTTTGTGTGTCGGAAAATCCGATGGAAAATGTCCGATGGAGCCCACACACGGTCAGAATGTCCGACAACACGCTCCGATCGGACATTTTCCATCAGAAAATCCGACCGTGTGTACGGGGCATAATAGTAGAACACGTAGGCACACAAATCACCCCTGATCACCCCCCGATCACCCCCCCCCCTGCACCCCCTGTCACAGTGACACCAATAGCAGTTTTTATTTTTTTACTGATCACTGCATTGTTGTCATTTGTGACTGTTAGTAGTGTTAGGGCAGTTAGTGGTAGGCCCCTTTAGGTCTACCAGAGAAGAAAGATCAAAGATGATTGAAATCCTCTCCATGTACTATACATAATTGATTTGGAGAGGACACTATTTTATCTTTAAGCCTTGTTTACGCAAGCAGCTGGGGTGTTGGTTGGTAAAATCATGCAGTTGAGCTGCAGGTTTTACCACCCAAATGAAAGGGTCATGAAAAATCCCCCTTGTGTTCTCTAATACACGACTGTCACTTTAAAAGTTATTCTTTTGCTTATTAAGTAAAAAATATATTGTTGTATAAAATGGGTCTTGTGTTCAAAACCAAACGAGACATAGGAAGTGACATATGTACCCCCCTAACCCCCCAATAAAGATTTAACCCCTTGATCACCCCCTGTCGCCAGTGTCACTAAGCAATCTTTTTTCTGATCGCCGTATTAGTGTCACAGATAACGCTAGGCAGGTAAGTATTTAAGTTCACCGTCAGCTTTTTATAGCGTCAGGTACCCCCATATACTACCTACTAAAGGTTTTGGCCCCCTGATTGCCCCCTAGTTAACCCTTTCACCAGTGATCACCGTATAACTGTTACGGGTGACGCTATTTAGTTAGTTTATTTTTTATACCTGCCGTTTATTACCCAATAAAGGTTTAACCCCCTGATCGCCCGGCGGATGATATCAGTTAGGTTTTAGTGTCAGATAGGGTCTGCGTCGCCCCAGGCAGCGTCAGATTAGTGCCAGTACCGCTAACACTCAGGCACGCAGCATACACCTCCCTTAGTGGTATAGTATCTAAACGGATCAATATCTGATCTGATCTATACTAGCGTCCCCAGCAGTTTAGGATTCCCAAAAACGCAGTGTTAGCGGGATCAACCCAGATACACGCTAGCACCTGCGTTTTGCCCCTCCGCCCAGCCCACCCAAGTGCAGTATCGATCGACCACTGTCACTTACAAAACACTAAACACATAACTGCAGCGTTTGCAGAGTCAGGCCTGATCCCTGCGATCGCTAACAGTTTTTTTGGTAGCATTTGTTAAAGTTGCTGACAGCCTAGGAGATTTTTTACCTGTACCAGTAAATTAAGAGCCCAAAATGGCAAATCGTAGGTACAGTAGTAAAGAGGCCTACACATTTCTGAGCATGACAGATAGTGAAGAGGAAGTCACTCATCTATCAGAATCAGGCTCAGAATAAGATCCTGTAGACGACAGCG